>NC_052502.1:22850093-23150093 GCF_016617805.1 Bactrocera tryoni
TATTTTAAGAACTAGTGCATGCCACCTGTTTGAAAATTGTACTTTAAAAAGTTGTAAAATGAAAACACAGTTAGCAATGGATAAAAAATTGTAAAGATTAAAAAAATGATTGCCACTAATAAAATTTTGAAACAGAGCTGCCACCTGCTCAACGCTTTCGATCCAATAAATTAATACGATAAATTCTTAATTTTTACCAAAAGAATATCAATATTATAGGTTAAAGTAGGCTTACATCTAAATTCATTTTTAAGAAGGGTTGCCACTTATTCAAAATATCAATACAATTAAATTGATGAAATAAATTAAATATTACAACTCTGCTGTCTATTGAAATATTTCAGGAGCATCAGTTGTCGGAAGTAGTTCTAATCTTATATTTTAGCCATTTGATTTTATATTGGGTGGTCGAAAAAGTCTTTTCGTATTTCTAATCAAAGTTCAACATTTTTTTTATATTTATAATGAACTTTAATGAATCAAATATTCACCATTTTGGTCGCCCATTTTTTGCCATTTTTCCGCCATTGACATTATTCCAACAGTGTAAAACTTTTCTGGTTTCTTGGCGAAAAACTGCGACAAGTAATGTTCACAGGCTTCTCTTGAAGCCAACTTTACTCCAATAAAGGAGTTCTGCATTGACCGAAGCAAATGCTAGTCCGATAGTGCAAGGTCAGGGCTATATGGTCGATGCATCAAAATTTCCCAGCCAAACTCTCCCAGTTTTTGCCGAGTCCTCAAAAATGTGTGTGGTCTAGCGTTGTCCTGACGGAGGGTCTTTCTGTTGATCAGTTCTGGTCTTTTTTCCGATTACTTGCTTCGATCTCATCAGTTGTTGACAGTAATGTAGAATAAATCGTTCGACTAGGCTGGATCAGCTTATCGTGGATGATTCCTTTCCAATCCCACCCAACACTCAGCATAACCTTTCGAGGCGTCAATCCTGGCTTTGCGAACATTTGTTGAACTTCACCACGCTTGGACTTTTTTTCGCACATTACGGATATTGTCGTATTTTATCCACTATTCGTTTCCTGCTACCATTCGCTTGAGGAATGGTTCGATTTTATTTCGTTTCAGCAAAGAATCGCAGATGTTAATTCGGTTCGTTAAATTTTTCACAGACAATTCAAATATCGAGCGTCTTTTTGTAGCTAGCTTTTTTTGAATGTTTCAAAACCGTTTTAAGATGAATTTTAAGTTCCTTAGCGATGTCATGGCTACTTAAGTGACGGTCCTAGTCAATCTTTTCCATAATTTCATCGACTTTTTCAACGATAGGTCGACCAGAGCGAGGTGCACCTTTCACATCTAAATATCCAGAACGGAAGCGAGCAAACTATGGTTGTGCTACTCGAACTGATACAGCATCGTCTCCGTAAACTTCACAAATTTCATTGGTGGCTTGCGTGGCGTTTTTCCCTTTTTTATAATAAAATTTCTAAATATGGCGAATTTGTTCATTATTTTAACTCTTTTTTAAACAGCTGTCACTTTCAATTTCCACGAAATTAATTTTTTTTTATTAAATAAAGTTTGAAATCACACCTTTACAACACTATATGGTATGCCACATCCAATACCAATCACGGTAGCACAAGAAATGCACGACTGCAATAACATCTATCGACAAAATACGAAAAGACTTTTTCAACTGCCCAGTATATGTATGTAATGTATCCACATTTTTTCATCTTATTCAATTACCTTTCTTTTCATTTTTTTACAAATTCAAATAGTTGAAACTTTACCATTAGTATTTCTAAACTTTAAAATTTCAAAATTTATTATCCCACACAAATTCCCTGATCAAAATCATACTGAGCTAATAGAATTAGTGCATGCATATTGAGTATTATTTTAACTGCTGACCATAAAAAATAACAATCATAAAAATACTTGCGGAATAAAATCGGAAAACGTAAAATCTAAAAATGTTTGGGTTTTAATTTTTATTTTTTTTTTCAAAATAGTTTTTTATCAAAATATTCCGCGTTTTTATATTCAAAAGTGGATGTGCTGGTGTATGTAATGTTTGGTATGTGTACACATACCGCATACTAAATCGAGTAATTCCTTAATTCCTTTAAAGGATTAGTGATGCGAGGCAGATGGATTTTTATGATGTTAGTGTCTACAATTAAATTAATGGTTGAATGAAAATGCACGCAATCAAATAATAAAATCAATATTTTTGTAATTCAATTTGTGTTTTGAGGTTATTATTTTAAATACATTTTGTGAGCAATAAGATTAAAACTTAAAATGGAAATCTTCGTTCTGTTTGTTGTTCGGTTTTACAACTTTATAAATGTTAAAGAGCACAAGCTCAATGGCGGCAGCTATTATGAAAATAATTATTTAGGTAATACGTATATTCAGAGGGCATACATTTAAAAATTTTCCTTCAGGGAAACTTACAAAAATCATTAGGTATTATTTTTACATATGTATATATAATTAAATAGAGCTAATAGTATTTTGGAAAAATGCTGACAGGGAAATTTTTTGGGAAATTTAAAATACATATGTATGTATAGCACATATTATAAAAATAGTTATTTAAATAATATATACAGAGGACGTGTATTTAAAAAATTTCCCTTCAGGGAAGTTTAAAAAAATAAAATTAACTAAAAAATAAAAATAACTAATAGTAATTTAGAAAATTAAAAATATATACGTACATACAAACATACATATATAGTATTTTTTTAATATGTACATATGTATGTATGTATGTACCATATATTTTTAAGAAAATATTTAAGGGCATTGAAAATAAAATATTTTTTGATAAAATAATAACTCTAATCGAAACCATTTTCTTATGTAAAAATCTATCACGCATAAACCCTTTAATAGTAAATTTATATACCCATAACTATTTCCCGAGAACTATTTGATTTGCATAACATTTAAAAAGTTCAATAAATGAAGTTTTATATTACATTTGACTCGATTTCCAATATGAATATGTGTGTTATTTACAAGTAGTATGTACATACATACATATGTATGTACGTACATATGTATTTCAAAAATTAATGAATCGCCAAAAAAGTTTCTATCACTATTCCTAACTGTTACTGTATGAAAACATAAAGTCACTAAATGTTACTTTTACACAAAATTTCCCTTAAGTTCATATTTTAGTTTTTCATGTAATTTGTCTAAGCTTAAAAAAAAATATTTCATTGTAGTTAGCCAGAAAACTGAGGTTAATATTAACATGCCAGAAATATAATTTTTTTTTAAATTTCCTTAAAAGGAAATTTTAAGGGAAATTTTTGAGAACTCAAAAATATTTGAAATTAAAAGGTATGTTATACAGAGATGTGTATAAAATTATATTTCCCTAGAGGAATTCTCATATTAATCTCATATTACATAACTTCATTCAGTGTTAAACACAAAGAAAATTTCGGAGCAAAATATAATAAATACCAATATATTACACAAATTTCCTTTGGAGAGAAATTTTTGGGAAATAAAAAAATACGTTTAAATTAGCAAGTGTGTGTATGTATATAGTGACATACATACATACATGCAAACTATATGCAATGAATACATAATGAATGAATGAATGAATGAATTTAAAACTATGTGCTTTCATAAAAAATTACCCCAAACAGGAATTCTTTATTCCACGTTACTACGTTGAACAATAAATACAATAAGTATTTCATAAGAATATAGGAAAACCCAAGGTATTAAATATTTCACTTTTCGGGAAATTTTTAAAATTTCGTTTTATAATTCAAGATAGAGCTTTTAGTCAATATCCAAAGTTTTTAGTTATTTAACTGCATCCGCGTAAACAAAAATAATATCCAGTGAACCATAATACTTTTGCGCAAGTTACTTTATAAAGAATTAAGTACCTTTACAATATACGCACACATACGCATAAATACCTTTTTCCTCAAAACTACATTTTCCTTATGGCAATGTCACTCGACTACCTTTATTGAAATAATTAAAAGCCTAATTATTTCCGTTATCCTGCAAAAGTTGCACAATTACGTTGTCGTCTACACGGCGTATGAGTAACATTCAATTCATTGAATATCAAAAGCAATTTAGCTTGCATACACATTAATTGCAAATACTTTACTACATACACAGCACTATAATATCCGATTATTTTATGTTCATTGGAGCCGACACTAAATTAAACAAAATAACACACCAAAAGCTGCCATAAGACCCATTAGAATGCCACAATTATATGTGGCAAAGGACGCGCGGGCAAGCGCTGAAGCCGTCGGGTGCAATAAATAAAAATTGCAGCGAAAGAGAACAAATAAAAGGCCGCTCGAATAACACATGCACACACATGACAGCATGTAAAAGTGTGTAAAGGCAATTTCGAAAATTTCCCAGCACATTCATTTAGTTTATTTAAATACAGGCAACCACACTAATGAGCGCGAGTTTGCCCAGCGGCTTAGTTGGGCTGAGATGTAAGCAACGAGGCTTATGGGGAAAATTACTATTCGCCACAACACACACACACACAAGCGAACATGCCCATTTACATATATGTGTAGACATGTGTTAGTGTTCGCATTTGTTCGCCTCTTTGACCGCACGACTAAAGTGATTAAATGGCATAAAAATTGCTCAGCTGTGCAAACAAATGCGCATAATTAATGCTACATAGTTGCCATAGAGCAAATGGTTGAGCGAGCACAATATATACATATACTGCATATATATGCACATATATGCCGTGATGAAATACGCTGATAACATTTCATATATGTATATATACATTTATACACTTATTCTCGTATTTGCAAGCGGCGATTGTAGAAATATATAATTTAACTCAAATGTGTCAGAGTATGTGTGTTTGCATGTCAACTAGAAAAGCGGTTAAGTGGTTGAGAATTTTAATGCTAAAAAGTCAATTAGGATTTATTATGAAATAAAATGCATTTTATGAAAGATTTGTGAGGTCAAAAAGTCAAGTTTGGGTACCGAAGGACAAAACATCAATGAGGCGCGCTTGCTTCAATTGTAAAGGGAACTATGAATTGCTGTTGAGAGTATTAACGAATATGTTCGAAAAACTAATACTTTGTGATATTTTTAAGTCCCTGAAGACTAATGTAATCCTATTATTCTTCCTGGTGACCCTTAAAGCAGAGTTTGGGCAACAAATACCACTCTCGCTGTTCAACCGCTATTTCCGAACTAAAGGTGTGGGACTACCACTATTTGGTGAAGCTATGGTATTCGAAACCACAACAAAAAAATCTGTCAAGCATACGTAAAATACTTTTAAGTAAGTCTGTATAACTAATATTGATACAAATTTGCGTCACGCCAAGAAAAACCTTCACTTATAATTTTTTATTAGACTATATCACAATCTCACAAATTTGGTGTGGGATTCGTGGTGGGCGAGAGACTCCGTCGCTGACTACTGTCATTCATCCCTTGGGGTCTAGCCACTATTCGCATCACAGCGAAGTTCTTCAACATATCGCTCATTTGCGTCCACGCCCCGACGGAGGTGAAGGACATTGTAACCCTATCTTTGATAAGCGCTTAGCCCGCACTTATGTAAGCTGACCTCAAAATTGTGCTTGGGGCTTGGCAAAACGGTCGGTAAATTCAGCCTCCATGAGGAAACAGCCCCAAATGGATTGAGGTTGATCGACTTCGTCGGGGCTCTAAATATGGTTATCTGCGATACTAGATTCCAGCACAAGAAAATATATCATGCTACCTGGCTTTCTCCGGATCGAAAAGCCACAAACCACACCGATCATGTTGTGATAGACGGAAGACACGTCTCCAGTGTTTTAGACGTGTGTACGCTCCGAAATCCAAACATCAACTTGGACTGGCAGTCCTGTTCTCTGAGAGCACTCATCAACAACTCGGTATAAGGGAACTTTGGAACGTCATTTCAAGCTCCTTGTGGGCAGCTGTAAATAAAACCATCGGTTTTCAGAAAATGCAAAAGAACAGCTGGTACGATGAGTGCCGTGTCGCAAGGGGCGCGGTTGCCTACCACGCAACGTCACAATCGACCACAACAAGTGTGGGGTGGGATAGATACCGAGTGTAGAAGAGGGAATAGAAAGGATGAAATGGGTGAGTACAAATAGCTGGCCGACAGGGAAAAGTCTGGAAAAGGATTCGAAGAAATGCGGCAACCAACGGAAGGTTTCAAGACCGTAGCATATGCTTGTAGAGCTCCCTAAGGTGATCTAGTAACCGATGCTCAGAGCATTCCAAAATAATGAAGTGAACACTTCTTCAGTCTTCTAGCTGAATATCAGTGACAGCATAACACCAGAAGATGATAAACCCGATTCCCCAATTGATGAAGAGGGAGCAGACGTTTTATTGCCTGAGCATGAAGAAGCTCGAATAGCAATATCCCTCCTGAAGAACAATAAAGCGACGGAGGCCGATGGATTGTCGGCCAAGCTATTCAAATATGGCGCAAAGAAATGATAAGGTATGCACCATCTCTTCTTTTTAGAATATGGTCGGACGAAAGCATGCCTGACGATTGGAGATTAAGTGTGCTCTGCCCATTTCACAAGAAGGGAGACCCTACAATCAGCGCCAATTACCGTGGAATAATACTCCTCAACATCGCATATAAGGTTCTATTGAACCTTCAACCTTCTAAAACTTTCACCAGTAACCGAAACGAACTCGTTTACTGAATTGTATAAATATTTAAATATTTCATGTAGCTACATGTTCACAACAAATAAAAAATATAAAAGTTCCGTTATTTACTCATGTGACCACATGCCGCACTTATTTCGCTCTATTTAACGTTAAGCTGTACTTCATTTTTAATTGCGTTAAATGTCAAAGGTGTGAAATTCAGTTTTTATTTAGACTAGAGTTGGCATTACCGTTAATATATTATTAAATGTATGTGTCGGTTATTTCTAGTTGATTTTTATTTTGCAACCTCCGGCTAATTTTTCAGCTTTCGCCTCATAAAAGAATTCTTATTTTCAATTTAAAAAAAGTCTAAATCATTGTACTTTTCCCATATAATTTGTATGGGATTTTTTAAAATTTTGCATTGCTTAAGTAAATCTTGAAGTTTTAAGAAGGAAATTTCCTTTAAAAGTTACGTACAGTCAAACTTGTACATCAAATGTACTGAGCACACAAGTGATTTATTCATACTATATTGCTCATACGACATGGTGTACTGTACGAATACATAACCTTAACTGCGTATAACCTTAAAGGAATGTTTTTGTGAAAAAGTTATTCAGAGTTATTTAGTTCAAGTATCCGCTGGATAGCCAAAAAGCACACATATAAACGTTTGAAGGCAAGCCAAAGAAAAAGAGCGAACCATCGATGCCACGGTTGTACGCTGGTTTGGGACCTGCCACGTAAAAACCCTACCAATGAAAAGCAAAACTGACTTTATGAATTTGATATCCCAGCTGTGTAACGTTGAGCAATACCAAAACCTTCGTCAGCATGGGGAAGGACGACTTGGATCCCTCGTGACTGTTGCAATTCTACAATTCACTCATCATCCCCATCCTGCTATATGGCACAGACGTTTGGATGTTGACAACATCTGATGAGATGAAATGAGTTATCCGACGACAGTAGCATAGCAAATTAGAAGACAGCAGCCACGCTGGCTAGATCATGTCGTCCGAAGGGATGAAAACCCTCCAACGGGAGGAAAGTATTCGACGCAGTACCCGGGGGAAGCGGAGAAAGAGCGAGACCTCCACTCCGTTGAAGAGATCAGGTGGAGAAGGACATGACTGCGCTTTGTATCCCAAATTAGCGCCAAATTGCAAAAAGAAAAAACGACTGATTAATTTGGTATAACATGTCGAAGGAAGAACTTATGCTATCAAGGCAGATTTGTTAAAAAAAATGTTTAATGATATGAAGAATTGGAGTTCACTTTTAATAAAATTTAAACAGCAACAGAACTGCAAAAGTCATTTGAAGCATAAAACATATTGCATTTCTCTTCAAATGTAAAGGAAAACAAAATATTTCCCAAAAATACATCGAAGAAAGAATTCTTATCCCCGGAATCAATAAATAAATTGGGGCACTTAAGTTTCAACTATATTTACCTAATCATCGATAACGGTTTGTCTGATACTCTACCGAACCACCAAGACCCTCTTACGGTTCTTAAATTATTTATACATTCATTTCATAAACGTTATCATTCCTCCATAGATTCGAAATGAAAAGTATTCTTGCGTTCAGACTATGTAGAATGTCCACTGTAGGCATGACAAAACAAAACATTGTTTTCAAGAGAGTATCAATACACCACACAACCGACAAAAAAGGTACCAATTGCATGTTTACTAAGACAAACAAAAGCAAACATTTAAAAGAATATTATTACTGAAATCCTAATGCGTTGAAGAGAGGACTCAGATTATGCGGATTATCACCAAATGCAATGAAGCTCTAAGCCACTCAAAAGGCCAGTTTGTATGGCAGCTATATCCAATTGAGGTCGGAACAAGAGAAGGAAATGCGCAGAAATATGCAGATCGATGTCTCAGAAACTGAGATACCTGTTCGTATATATGTATACCGAGAGACGGACATGGCTTAATTGACAGCTCGTCTTACTGATCATTTACGATTATATATTACTGAGTGCAAAATATAGTAAGACTAAATTTAAATTACCCGCCGAAAAGCCATTCGTTGATTTTTTTTTTCTGGTTTGATATGACTGTCAATGACTTCTGCCGCAAATGTCATATCAAAATAATCATTGATGTTTAGTATACACTTGTCTTTCTGAATAATTATTCAAAGAGTGTCGAGAACGTGTTGATGACGAGAATGAAGGATTAACAGTCAGAGATCTTACTGGCATCATTAGAATATCAGTGAAAACCATTTTGAATGAAAGAATTGTAAAAGCACGATTGGTTGCAAAATCACTAATTTTTTTCTAAAAACAGCGCCGCCGTTAACGTCAGTAAACAACGCTTTCTGACCACCAGAATGCCGTGAAATGTATTATTACTTGCGATGAACCTTGGATCTATGCGTATGACCCAGAAACAGACGATCCATCGGCGGATTATCGTGACAAAGGTGAGCCGAAGAAGAAAAAAAAACGTCAAAACAGGTCAAAAATCAAGGTTATGTCGACAGTTTTCTTCGTTTTTCGAGGTGTGTTGCACTCCGAATCCCTTCCGACCAGCCAAACGGTCAACAAGGAATACTCTTTGAGTGGTATGCGCCGTTCGCGTGAATCTTTCGACTTTAAAATTGTAAATACAGTATATACAGTTCCCTCTTAACACAGTTGCTACACTAACTGTTATTTTACTAAGGTAAATGACAATTTATTGCTGACCTAAAAACGGAATTTACTTCGTCGAATATCAAATGGCATTCATAAATTCCGCCATTAACAAATTAAGCCGGAATTAATTAAGAGTGGCATAGTGCTCGAAAACTGGGTACGAAATGAAATGCTCACAAGGTAATCCAAGCGGAAAATTGTATGATTTTAAGATGGGCTTGACTGCAAAAATTTCGTTGGCAATTTGCCGTTATGGCACCAGCAAAAACAACAAAAATATGTATGCGATAATTAAGTGGGGAATAACGCTGTATTCGTGCCACACACAATGATATTGGGCAGACGAGTTAGTTAGCAGAAGTATTTAGTTAGCTCAGTAGTTGGGAATACCTATATCAAAATACAAAATAGCAATAAACGAAACAACATAATTAACTGACTGCAAATAAATTACTGCAATCTAGCCGAGTTTTCACATTTTAGTACATTCGACAGATTTTCGCTGACCTCGCTTATGCCTACACCAACTTGTTGGCTGAAGTGCCTGGAGCATTTCGTGTATTGTATGTGGATTTGCCTTATGGTGGAACAAAAAATTAAAATATTGTGTTAAAATATTAAATTAGATAATTCCAAAAAGACCACCATTCTTTAGTGATTCTCTCTCATAACTAAATTTTGAATAAGTTGGCAACACTATTCATATCCCCGACCTTTTTCTGAAAGTTTTTTATATATGGTAGTTATATAATGCTTCTAAATATTTTTCTCTGTTTTTTTTATTGTTTTCATGACTTGTTGCTTTTATGTTGCAAAGTAGCTATTGGAAGCGGTGGGATCTCTCACCAAAAGTTGTGCTTCGGCTCAAAAAAACCGTGGTCAATACTGCTCTATTTCGTATATTGGGCTCGGAGAAGACACACTCTTTAATCAGCAACAACACCAACGATGGCACTTACTGTCACATAAGATTCCCTGGAGAGTATTCCGGAATAGTCCCTTACTTGGACTGATTTCCTGATAACTTGCCAATTGACATTTTCTGCGCGTTTATACCTCCGGGCGATATGTGCATGAGGCGGAATCACTGGAAAAGAGGCTCAGTGAAATTTGGATCAAAGCGCAAGTGGGAGATGGAAGGAAAGTTCTCTGTCGGATGCTCTCAATTCACAATTGTTTTAGACTGCCAAACCACTGTAATATCTTTTAAGCATAGATAGATAGATAGTAGATTGAGGTTTTGCACTGCGACCCTACTTTGCCCTCCCTATATCATATATGGATACCAAGGTCCAGCATCCTGAACAATTTCATGACCCTGCTGGGCGGGACTGTGGTGATGTGATCCCTGTCCACGTAGATGGAACCTAAGGCCTTTAGCCTGCTTCTGCAAATTGCTGAGCAGTCCAGAATCAAGTGTTCTGGAGTTTCCTGTTCTATGTCGCAAAACCGGCAGTTTGCACAGGAGACTATGCCCATGTTGGACAAGTGCTTCCGGAGCCTGCAATGCCCTGTATAGAGTGCGACAAGGAGGCGGAATTGGTACTTAACCTCATATGCTGAGATCGCCTTTATTACCGTTTGACTGTCGCTAAGTATGGCGATACGGTGGTTGCGATAGTTGCGGTGGGAATTGAGTTCTGCGCACTGATTTATAGCAAAGGCTTCTGCTTCAAAAATGCTCATCCATCCCAAAAATCGCAATAAAATCGATCGCGAATTCTAAGCATTGAAGGCGTCACGAAAGGCATTCTCCGGAATAACCTTGAGAGCATAGGTGCAGGGCGTCTGCGGAAGTGTTGGGCTGCCGGCCTTGTTAAGGCAGCTGTTCACAAGATAAGCGATGTGAGTCGAGGCGCTGTAGTGGTGCAACTTCCAAACGCTTCGATGTCTTGTCGGACCCAATTTACCCTTCGTTTGAGTCTCTTGAGGACTTCCACGTAAAACTTGTCGTTGACGGTTTGTTCAGGAGGAACAAATTCATGGTGGACTTTGATGTCATAAAAGGTAATGAGCATCGTTTTCACTTTAGATTTGCTCACTCCTCCATTTTTGGGGCAAGGAGACGCCGGCGTGTGCCAAAAAGGCCTGGTGCCATCGAAACACACCACTTCTTGCTAAAGCAACATCTGGGTAAGCCTGCTTGATCATATCAAACGTCTCTGTCGCAGATTTACAGAGTTTCACACAGAATTTATTCACGTACCTCTGCTCTAACGAACGCTGTATTTTCGGCTTGCACCACTCACGGAAACACGTCGCGAGAAAGTGTTTGTCCTGACTCTCCAGGTGCTCGGAGACAACTGACCAGCCGCTCGTTCGTTAGCTATCTAGAAACGCCATCTACCGAATCCAGTCGATGCGTGCACGCTCCGAATTACAGTCCCGACGGAAGAAAATCAATCCTATTACTTTCCGGACAAACGCTGTAAGTAAGCCAGAATTGACAGTTAGGAAGCTTTTTTATGTGTCTAGTTCCTGAGATATGGTTTTTGGTCCATAAGTGGGCGACGCCACGCCCATTCTCAATTTAAAAAAAAAGCCTGGGTGCAGCTTCCTTCTGCCATTTCTTCCGTAAAATTTAGTGTTTCTGACGTTTTTTGTTAGTCGGTTAACGCACTTTTAGTGATTTTCAACATAACCTTTGTTTGGGAGGTGAGCGTGGTTATTATCCGATTTCTTCCATTTTTGAACTGTATATGGAAATGCCTGAAGGAAACGACTCTATAGAGTTTGGTTGACATAGTTATAGTAGTTTCCGAGATATGTACAAAAAACTTAGTAGGGGGCGGGGCCACGCCCACTTTTCCAAAAACATTGCGCCCAAATATGCCCCTCCCTATGCGATCCTTTGTGCCAAATTTCACTTTATTATCTTTATTTATGGCTTAGTTATGACACTTTGTATGTTTTCGGTTTTCGCCATTTTGTGGGCGTGGCAGTGCCCATCTTCGAACTTAACCTTCTTATGGCGCCAAGAAATACGTGTACCAAGTTTCATCATGATATCTCAATTTTTACACAAGTTACAGCTTGCACGGACAGACGGACGGACGGACTGGCAGACATCCGGATTTCAACTCTACTCGTCACCCTGACCACTTTGGTATATATAACCCTATATCTGACTCTTTTAGTTTTAGGACTTACAAACAACCGTTATGTGAACAAAACTATAATACTCTCTTTGGCAACTTTGTTGCGAGGGTATAAAAATAATAGTTGCGAGAGTATTAATAAGTGTTTATTTTTTGTCTAAATCAAATCATTCTTCAGTTTAAAAATAATAGATTTCTAATTTCTAGACTTCATGCTCTTCTGGTTTTTAATACCTTTCAAAACCATGAACCGAAAAACTGACCACTGTAACTTATCCCTTTCGATATTAATTATTGTGCTTTTTTGCGCCTTTAAAATATGTGATTGGCAATTTTCGTGGCGGATTCTTTTCATGCATCAGTGCTGCTTAATTAAGTTACCAAGCCGCGTGAAAAATACGAAGTAAACCGATGGGAACGGGTTGAAATGCCTGCTGGCTTCTACACAAATAATACCAAACGCAAAATCCTGTGCAAATGCCCGTGAGCCAACTGGGTTGCGTAACAACGAAATGCTCTCTGATTTTTCTTTTGTCTAGCAGCCACTATTACCTGTTTTGCGGGCCAAATAGGCGCAAAAGGCTTTGAGTGCTTGTCGACTAAAATTTCGGAGCGGAAGGCAAAGGTGTGCCAGGATGGGATAATGGCCTGAAGTGTGTTTAGCTTATATTACGGCAAATTACAACAATGCAGTTACGCCTGCGCACCCACTCAAATATCAAATAGCAAGCATTACTTTCGCTGCGCCACCAACACCAACACCCATACCTCACACACACACAAGCACCGCGCCGCGTAAGCCCACACTTCCGCACTAACGGCCGTTATGTAAATAAAATTTGATGTTTTCTGGCGGCAAGCTTACACCACTCTCTTTTTATAGGCCTTGGTATGCATGTAGTTGGTGTTATTAGTGTTTTTGTTGTATTCTGTGTTGTTGTAACAACATTTCAGCCGCTCGTTGATGACCTGAGGCACTCAATTATGCCGCGCACAACGACAAACGGTGCTTGTTACCGCGGCGGCATGTAAATACAGCGCGTTAACAACGGCAATGATGGCATACTAAATACAACAACATCGAGAAAACAACAACAACAACAGCTACAATTCAACAAAATATCTCGGAAATGTTTTACAATTTAACAGTCCTGTTGCCACAGCAAGCAAGTGTCTGTGTGCGTGTACGTGTAGAGGCTCCAGCTGACCCGCTGGCGTTTTGTTGACGGCCGACCTGGTTAAAAGTCAGCATTCACATTTCATGTCGCAAAATTTTTATTTATGCGCACACTTTGCTCATCTCCGGCGCCCGCCGCTGCCATGCAACAGTCTGCCATTAATGCTGATGGTAGTAAAATTGTGGTTGTTACTGTTGTTGTTGGCGGTTTCGCGCTTGAAATAGCTGTGCAATAGGCTTATAACTTCTAGTTAGGGTGTTACTGCGACGCCAGCAGCTATAAATGACACTGATTGAGGTTGCCAGATCGGACGGCATTAGTCAAGTACAACTAAGGTGAGTGATGCATAAGCAGAGCAACCTATATTTGTGTGGGATGGTGAAGGAAGTGATTAAATTACTTTCAGCATTTACTGATGATTTCTGAAGATCGAAGAGCAGATTCTTCGAAAAATAAACGCAAGTGGTACGAAAACTTCTCAGTGGTACTAGGAATGAACGATACAATGGAACGGTTGAGAACTTTGGTAAGCACACTTCGTCGCATAAGAAATTGTGGATATTATAAGAGATTAGAAAGGTGGCACGAGCATCAATAAAAAAGTGGTTGATACCTAAGAAGATGAAATAAAATAGATCCAGGATTCTAGTCTTGACTCTGTCCTTAAGGTTGTTAATTATCTTCGAAGCCTGCTTTCTGTAATTCTGTATACGTAGGCCTCTAGAGGACGGATGTAAGCTGTAGTAGAGAAAGCATGGATGGTCGTATGGACCAGATACAATACACATTATTGCAAGAAGTAAGCGCTTCTATAAAGCTACAAATGCCACAACCAATATAGAGTTAGCAACTCTGTTCCAAATATTTCTCTTTGTTATACTATACTAGATTTCAGATCTATCGATCAGGATTATTTACCCATCTTTGAATAATCGGAAACTTTTTATGAAAATAGAAATTCATTACCCGCTAATAATGGATTTTCTTATAGAAGCCAACGAGGGGATCTAGTGACTGATGCCCAGAGCATACTGAAATTATGGAGGAAACATTTGTCCAGCCTGCTAAATAACAGTGAAAGCTCAACACCAGGAGATGGTAACCCAAATTCCTAATCCCGACGTTCCATTTCACCGACCATGAAGAAATTCGAATAGCCATTAACCTTCTGAAGAATACTAAAGCGGCGGCGGCCGATGGATCGCCAACCAAGCTATTCAAATCGGCGGCGAAGAACTGATAAGGAGCATGTTCGGACGAAAACATGCCGACGTTTGGAATTTAAGTGTGCTCGGCCCAATTCACAAAATGGGAGACCCTACAATCTGCGCCAACTACCGTGGGATAAGCCTCCTCAACATCGCATATAATAAAATAACTCCAGCTGAAGATCTAATTAGAGAAGCTACAGTTTTTTCCAAGAGAATACAACTGAAACGAAGCAAATGGGTCTGGTAGTGAACGAGAGCAAGACGAAATATCTCCTGTCATCAAACAAATAGTCGTCGCCCTCGCGACATAGCTCCCGCGTCACTTGACAGTCATAACTTCGAAGTCGTACATAATTTCGTCTATCTCGGAACCAGCATTAACACCAAAATTAACGTCAGCCTCGAAATCCAACGCAAAATAACAATTCAGTGAATTAAGAGACAGTGGCTACTTTGGCTAGGTCATGCCATCCAAATGGATGACAACACTCGAGTTCTGAGAGTGTTCGACGCATTACCTGCCGGGGAAAGCAGAGGAAGACCTTCTCTCATGTGAACCTTGCTAAGAGCTAATAAATCCATGAACTTTGTACGTTCCACTCTGAGCAATCCCACAAGTCTTGGTTGCTGACCAAAACTTACTGAGCTCGGAACTCCTGCTCGTTCCCATCCTAAAGGAATTTGTGTTAGGGTGCGCTTTCAATTTGCGACGATTCCGCAGAGGCCAGGTACCCAGACAATTTAAACATGGATCTCACAAGGAGGTCACATACTTCTTTGCTAGCTTTGAGCTCACTGTCAGCAAACTCAGACACATCCTAAATGTGTCCGACTTCCCGGGGTCTGATAGCAAACTTCGCAGCAATGCATTTTTTTCCCGGCTAGATCCAGGGGTGAACAAAAACAAAATACCACACTCAATTTTCCATCTCGATCGCATTTCCTCTATTCAATTTGAGATTTCTCTAAAATCTTCAGTGAGCTTTCAGAACTTAGATTCCATCAAAAAGATACTTCTTTTCACTGGTACATATGACATATGATAATTAAGTAAAAATAGACATCGATCATAAGAGTATCCGGACTTTTGGCACCAATGACCCGAAAAAGTAGACTATATATCGTCATTTTTTTGTAAGCACTCGACGTTCTCGAGGTCAGTGGCTTTAGGACTCGTAATATTCTTTTTTCAGAAAACAAACGACATTCTAAGTGGCATCATTCGTATTCGTTGTAATACACTTGACTGGTCTTACATAAGCTTTCCCTCCCGAACACGTACAAATGCGCTTCCAAGCTAAAGTCATACCATTGACACATGACGAGCGATAAATACTAGAGACGCTGTGTAGATCCAGCGTCTTGCTACCGTTGATTTCGCTGCTTTGGCTTACACTTGCTTAGTGACATGCCGCCGGCAATGCAGAGCATAGCGACAAAGCGGCAGCTACAAACAGCATGACAAACACTGTACGTAGGAGACGACGACTTCGTGCTATGTAAACGAAACGAAAGAGTGTCAATGGCTGATTTGCGTGGAAAAGGGAGGGGGTGAAGCAGAGTGGAAAATGCACAAGAAGTTTGAGGTAGATTTCTGCCTGCTTTTGAAATGTGGTTAGAAAACACTTAACGACAGCGAGGAGAAAGTGAAAAAAACAACAAAATTCTGATAGCCCTTTGGCCTTATTCCAGCGACATTACACCAAAGCTTTTGTGGTAGGAAGCGTCTCCGTGACAAAGTCATAGCTGCTACTTTGACGCTGTCAAGACGAATGAAAATACCTTCCTATTAATGCTGCCGTTGCCCCCTGTAGACTGGTACATTTATAAAGCTTGTCGTGTGGCGCCAGCGGATGTAGGCACTTTAGACAAAATTGCTGGCTTCACCAAGCCAAGTGGCAGCTGTTGTAAGAAATTAAAACAATTTGTTCGCAGAATCATTTCCAAAGTGGTTGAAGGCTAATGGGGACGGCAGTAAATGTTAGTAATCTATACATGCTGTATTAAAGTCCAGCCAAATAACCGCAGGTCAATAAAAACTGATGGCACAACTTAAAAATTAGTGCAATTTTTCGTTCTTATCTTTTTTAGGCTGAATACGCAAAACTTTTTTAATATTTTGAGCTAAGTGAGGCACTGGATTATAAAAATGTATACTAAACTAAATCAGTTTTACAGATTGCTTGTACAATTTGCGTACTTATATATATCATAGGTTAAGGGGTCACTGAAAGTTGCAGATATTTTCGCATAGTGTTAGTGCATACCACCGATAATTTTAATGCCAGAAATATTAACACATCAGCCGCCTTTTCAAAGAGCTCATAATATTACCAAAGCAATGTTTAAATGGATCTCACTGAAGAGAAATTGTGAGAAAATATTAGTCTTAAAGGGTTACATACACATGTGAATTGCGAACTGTCGATGTTTTGCATATATAACGAAGGAACATATATTTAAGAAAATTTTTTCGAAAATTTAAAGTTGATCCGGCCAATCATTTCAGATATATCGGCCCCAAAAATTTTGAACGCTGATTCAGAAATTTCTCCGAAATGGCTTGGCCGATCAAGACACAAATTTCTCATGACATTTTTCGATGTTTTTTTAAGTAATGATCGAACAAATAACATTTTCGGTAATAATTTCGACTTTTATTTCATTAATTTAAAATTTTTCAGAAGGAAACGAAAAATCTAAATTTTGGTTTTTAAATTTGAGATAATTTTGAACAAATTCGGTTACAAACATTATATACTCTCGCCACTTACAAAGATTATTTTTCTTTGGGAGTGGTTTCTACGTGCCGAGTACAAAACGCCGCTTGTTTTAAGACCGACGCCCGTTTGCAGCCGCATCTTTGATGAACAGAGGTAGCGATTATGCTTCAAGGAACACATAAACTGAATATTTTGGAGCAACTCCACTGAAGCTCCTTCTCTTTTATCCTTGACCCCAGGCTCCATGCCGGTTGGCTACCGCATCTAACACAAGGGTTAGTCACGCTTCCAGAGTGTGCGGTGAGGACGCAAAAGTAGGAATTGGGTATAGCCCCACGACTGCAACTGCTTGCTCAGAAGCATGTCTATACCCTTTTATACCCCTCATCATTCCCGTCCTGCTATATGGTGACATCATCTGATGAGTCGGCCTTAGCAGTATTCTAGAGAAAGGTTTTGCGCTGATGGAAGAAGAGGAAAAGCAAGATCTCCATTCCGTTGGAGATATCAGGGCAGAAGGACCTGACTGCAATTTTTATCTTAAATTAACGCCAAACAGCGAAAAGAAGAAACGACTGGCTAGCTGTTGTGAACTCGGCTATAACCGCGTAAGCATCGTCTACGACAGTAAAGAAGAACTTACAAAGGTCAAAGCTGAGGAAATACATTCAGATGCTGGTGAAACTTTATTTAAAATGAGGGACTTCCCTTGCCCTAAATTCATTCATTTCAGCCATGAGCACTGCTATTCAAAAGAGATATTTTACGTACTGACCAAGAAGTAAGCACCAAGTTCGAAAATACATATTTATATTAGGTAAGGGCTAAGGGAAGTACTGACACGATTTTACCCATTTTTGTCACAAGAGTTCGATATCACCTTAAAAATATTCTCTCCGAATTTCCATACTACACTTCACCGATAAACCTTTATGTTCGGTAAAAAAAAATTAGCTATATGCACTGGGGCTCACATTTTTTGGGTCTCGGTCATTATAAAGCTAAAGTCTGATTTTCACAATTTTTGTACGTTGGATGAAATGTCTTAAGAGCACTATTTTTGCAAAGTTTTATTTTGATAACTTCATTGATTTTTGATTTCTATATTAGAAAGAAAAGAATTAGGTCAAGTTTAAATGTTTGTTATATAGGAAGTAGGCATGGTTGTAATTCGATTTCTATCACTATGTATAACAAAAATATTTGGATAACTTCACACAACAAATTTGTTTGGAATTGGTCAATTAGCTCTTGAGGTATAGGATTTCGCGCCTAAAGGCGGACCATTCCCCTTTCCAAATTTATACAATCAAACCCTTTCCTACCTCCAGACGCTTTTCATTCGTTGATCATTCTTCAAACCTCCTAATTACTTAAACTTGACATGGGTCTGACATGTTTTTATATGGTCCCTTTAGTGATATAATTGCTTTTAAGTTCATATCTTTCGAAACTCAGTACTTTTCCATATAAAAGAATGGAAAGTGCATGTTTTAAACTCGGTATTAGTAAGGACTAATCATCCTAAATGGTCGAGACTATAGGATATCGTTCGTTGCCCATAAGTCTTTGGATCCACTGCAGTACCTTAGTTTCACAATAATAAATTTTTCTTTTTCAGGTCAAGGAGCAAGACGCAAGGAAAAGACTTTATCTAAGCTAATCAATTTAGGTCTAAACAATTAAGTCTATCGGGGTAACTGACAACGCATACATTATCTGATAATTTAGTCTGGCTAAAAATGTATATGTTTATGTGTTTGTACCCCATATATGACTAAACAAATTTTTTTTGTAAATTTCAAGTTTGTTTTAGACACATGAGATGGCGCCGAAGTTAGTTGTTACGAAAAAACTGTATGAATTTATAACCCATTCGGTAATATAATAAAAGAAGTATTGATAAGAATAAGTATGAGAATATATAAGTTTCCAAAAATTATAATGATGGGTGGAAAACAGTCGAATTGTTTTCAAAGATCGGATTTCGCTTATTTCATAGAATGTATTGAAGAAAGTAAGAATTCTATATTCTCAAAAAATACAATGTCAGAGGCTAGAGTTCAGAGGCACAAAATCCGCGAAATTTACGTTAGAAGAACAAAATCGTGGAAAATTTAGGTCTATTTCAAGAAAAAGGAATTGTAAGACCCGAATCTTCATATACCGACAATATTTCTTCATTATTACTTGAGAGGGACTTTAAAAATATTACCAATTGTATTACGATTATGGCCTCTCAGCGCACAATTCCAATATACGTATTCTAAAATATCCATCTCCCCGTCAGAATGATAATTATACCCCAAACCGAATATATAAAGTTTACCACGAATTTTGTAACACCCGGAAGGAAGCTTTAAAGAAAGAGAGACCCCAGAAAATATATATATAAATGATCAGCACGACGAGCTGAGCTTATCTGGCCACATCTGCCTATTTATATGCACGCGAGATTTTCTCTCAGTTTTTGAGATATCGATTTGTCGGAAACGCCGATATCGCACAATTATAGCATGTAGCTGCAATAGAAAATGAACAATCAAAATTAAGATCTTGTATGGAATTCTTTTTTCTTTTATTTGGCGAAATATCACAAGGGCATTACAGCATCGATGCAGCTAAAATTAACAACTTTTCTTTTTTAGTTTATTTTTGAATCATTTTATCATGATCCTACATAACATATGTACAATTTATATCTGTCAAAAAGTTAAATATCTTGACTGCTGTCAACACAAAATGTCATTGATTTATAATCGAGCTTATTGGTTTTGGCAAATACTATATATTGTATGTTTTTACTTACATTGCAATTGTAATTTTAGTTGTTGCCATTTTTATTGATTTGCAATTGTAATTTATTCAATTGTTGCCTCATTCAAGCGATCAAACATTCATTGCGTTGCATCATCGGCTGCTGCGTTTGCCGCCTCGGTTTTTGTGTCAACTGTTGGTATGTAAGCCACTCTGCTGGTTGTTGGTACACCACCCATTCACTTATTTATACATTCATTTTGTTTGCTTTGATTTTTGTTGGCAATCTTTATTGCACACTCGCACATCACTCATACGCCCCGTTGGGTGCGGCGTGCGGCAATATCTCTTGCTGCTTCACTGTGGCACATGAATTATTGAAATTTGATTTTCAACAGCGGTGGCGGTGATGAAATGTCGGAATTTTCTATTGGCTTTGTTGACAAATTCGAGCGGAATATTATTAAAAAGTCAGAATTCACTAAAAATGGGGGTGTGCAAGGATATGTAAATAACATAGAATTTACTAAAGCACATACATATTTAGTATGCAAATGCATATGTATATTTATACGCATGTCTGTATTTAGATATGAAATTTCACATGAATGGCTGCTTAAACAGGAAATCACTTGAAAAATAATATGCAAATTATAGTGAACGGAGATTGGAAATTAAAAACGGGTTCGAAATATTTTAGCTCGCTTGCAATTTGAAGGTAACTATTGTACATATATTGTATTAAAATATATTAAATTGTTTGGGTAAGGCACAGCTATGAAAAGTAAATAGAAGAGAGCTTTCCGAATTTTAAAAATAAATGAAGGAAATTTTGAATTGAGTCCATATTTCTTGAAGTAGAAGAGCATTTATACTCTCAACCCTTTCAAGCTGAGTGGAAGAAATGCTCTAAATATTAGCCGAACTTGAATTAGATTAAATTTTTATTATTTTAAAGCATATAAACAAATGTTTGTGACTTTTAATAAATTTTAACCGACGAGGCTTACGAAAAAATTTAAGGGGGCCATTTTTGAAGAAAATTCAATTTCCTGCAAATAAAAGAGACGAACATAAAGAGATTGGAAATTTTCTTCCAAGAATAAATTAAAAATGGGAAACTGAAAAGCGAAGGACTTTTCTGTCTTACTTGAATAGAATTTCTTGGGTGAAACCAGGGAACCTTTCAGGAGCTTTGAAATCTACGCATAAGAAATCTTAGTTGACATAAGTACAGCAATTTGAAAAAAATTGATTCATAGTATGCAGAATCTATCGGATATATCCATTTTGAGGGGTTACGTGGATTTTGAACAACCAAACATTTGCTATTTTATACTCTTGCAAGCTGTATAATCAGAGTATAATAGTTTTATTCACCTGACGTTTGTACGTATCATCTAAAACTAAGCGAGATATAGGGTTATATATACATAACGGGTTTTTCAATAAAAAATAAGTATATTTTTAAATAAAATAAAAATGGTTTGGGATATCAATGAAATTCTTGCACGCTTGCACAAGTCTAAATGCTGAACCCTATTTTCGACGATTTTCAAACATAAATCGGCCGATTCTGCTGCAATTTTGCGTTCGATATTCGTACGAAGTTCATCAATCGTCGCTTGATTGTTGGCATAGACCATAGACTTGACGGAGCCTTACAAGAAATAGCCTAACGGCGTCAAATCGCAGAACCGAACCGGCTACTTGACTGGGCCATTTCGAGAGATAACACATTCACCAAACTTAGTTTTCAACAAGAAAAAACGTTAACTTCGGCTGCACCGAAGCTAACATACCCTTCACAGGTGCATTTCTTTTAGTAACTGTGTGTTCAGTTTGTATGGAAGCTATACGCTATAGTAATCCGATCTGAACAATTTTTTCGGAGATTACATTGTTGCCTTAAGCAGTAATCCATGTCAAATTTCGTGAAGATACCACGTCAAATGTGAAAGTTGTCCATACTGAACTTGTTTCCGATCGTTCAGTTTATATGGCAGCTATATGTTATAGTTGTCCGATATCGGCAGTTCCGACAAATGAGCAGCTTCTTGAAGAGAAAATTTCAAAACGATATCTTATAAACTGAGGGACTAGTTCGTATATATACGGACGGAAAGACAGACAGGCGGACATGGCTCAGCTCAACATACTGATCATTTATATATATACTTTATGGGGTCTCCGACGCTTCCTTATGGATGTTACAAGCTTCGTGACAAACTTAATATACCCTTTTCAGGGTATAATAAAAGTGTAGGATATGAACCTTTGGGAGAGCGGTACGTCGGGCTAGACCAGTCGGCTACTTAAATATTTTGATAGTGCTTTCTCGAAACAATGCTTTCAAAGTCGGTGGTCACGATTATCAATATTTTTCAAAGTTCTTCTAAACTGAATGATTCGATCGTGATTGATGGAAAAAATTTATTCAAATCCTTTCAAAATCACGACCAATACTCATCTAGTAACCGATGAATTTACAACAATTTTCTATGGAAAAATTCGCAATATATTGCTCAAATGTGGATCTTTGATATGCTTAAAAAAAATATTGGTGAAAATAGATCCTTTTGCGAGCATCAAAATCTCCTTAACCTCTGTCAACGAAGTCAGACCGACCAGCTAGACTTTTTTCAGAGATTGAACACTCTGGAGCAGCATATATCATATTGAATAAAGTAATAACAACCTGGCAACACATTTTTGTGTACATTGTAGGACATTTTCAGTTTCATCACATTTCTGAAAGAAACCTACCATTTGAAAAATTCAAGCCCCTCTTGATGTTTTTGTCAGATTCCGACAACCATGGTTATGTTCTATGATACACTAGCAGAGGAATTCTGAAAGAAGCAAAAACAGCCATTGAACCCACAATCTAGGAAGCTAAATGTCCGAATTCAACTAATGTACAGGATAATAATGGAATTATATAACCAAATAGGGCGAAAATTAAATTATATAATTATAAATACTGATAAATAGCTAAAACAATCAGTACATAGGCTTAAAGCATATTGAAACGCATAAATAGGGTAAAATCACATAATTCGGATCACGTGTAATATATGTCTTTCAGCCTTCCACTAACTAAATTATCACACACACACCCCCATCACAAATACATACTAAAAATTTAAAAATATTTCCTTCTTTTCACTTAACTAAAGCTTCCCGATATTGCGAATATTCACTGGCAGTGATTAATTCACAATCGCTTACACGTACCCCCTCGAAATTTGCATGAAAATTAATTAAAATTGAAGACACATTTTTTTCGCTTCACCAATTAAACGATTCCAATTGATTTTCGCCATATTCACCAAGCCAAATGTTGAAAACCAATTAAGAAACTAATTAAGGAGCTCAATTTATGCAAACCACGAGGGAGACAATGTGACGAGGATGGTCTGATGAGTAGATGATTTTTAGAAATATGCAAATATTCTAATCAAAATATGATGACAGTAATAACTTTGAAGTGGAGACCAAGTGGAGAAGGAACTGGCTTCGCTTGGAATATCCAATTGGCGCCACGTAGCGAAAAGAAGAAACGACTGGCGCGCTGTTGTTAACTCGGCTATAATCGCGTAAGCGGTGTCTACGTCAATTAAGAAGAAGAAGAATAACTTTGAAGTCTGAGATAATTTCGTCTATCTTGGAACCAGCTTCAACACCATCAACAACGTCAGTCTCGAAATCCAACACAGAGTAACGCTTGCCAACAGGTGCTACTCCGGACTGAGTAGATAATTGAGAAATAAAGTTCACTCTCGATGAACAAAGATCAAACTCTATAAGTCACTCAACATTCCCGCACTGCTATATGATACAGCGGCATGTACGATGATAACATCTGATGAGTCTGGTCTTGAATATGTACAAGTATATATATTGTATATACATAATAGTAAATCTATGTCCTATGTACTCTCTGCGACATAGTCCAAAGGAACTTAAGTCCAGCAAAGAGATTATGCAATTTAGTTGGGTTAAATATGAACCAGTCAAAAACAACTCTCGTCCCTTTTACAAAGCGAAGATCTCTTCCGGGCTTGAGGCCGCTAATACTTAGTAGTAGGGAGTTGGAAGTGTCTAAAGAGGTCAAATTCCTCGGTCTCACATTAGACTAAACTTCATTGTGGAATAGGCTAGTGGAATGGAATTAACACTGTTCAGAGCCACCAAAGAACTCATGATATACAGGCGCCTAGCTATTAAATCCTGGAGCTGAAGTTAGGTATCATTAAGTGGCTGCATACCATGATCATAAGGCCTATTGCCACTAATGGATCTTGAGCATCGAAGGCAACGTAGTCTTCTTTACGCCTGCAACTATGAAAGTCAAATCTAATTAATGCAGATGTGTATAGCTTAGCTGAACCGTCATTAGTTTGCAACCGTGTACACCTAATTTGTGTGCCTGGGAATAAATGGGTAGCCGGCAATGAGGTGGCCGACGAACTACTCCCTCTCTATGGCGGCTTCCAATTGATCCACCACAAAGGAGTTGCTCCGCACGGATGATAGAGTGGGGAGAGAACGACACTAGCAGCAGGCAACAGCAGGTTACAACTTAGCAAGGTTTAGAGATATGATCAACCTTCCCCGAAACGAATTCCGTCGCAGTGCAAAACTTGAATTATTTTCTATCTATATATGTTCCTTACCCACTTAGCTCGCACTTCAAAATTAGCGCTGACAACACTAGAAAACTCTTTTCAGACTGCTGACTTCTCAAACCACCCTCGTTCTGTTATAAAAGTGGTAACAAAAAAAAAACTAAAAATCACTAATTATTTGAATACCTAAATGATGGTTGGCTCACAAAATGGAAAAAAACATAAAAAGAAGGTAAAAACGAATATACAACTCTCGCAGGTGAGAAAAATGTTTGCAGGTTATTTGTTGGGAATTTCCAAATCTAAGGAAACGCTCGTTGAGTGCTGGAAGCACTTTTCAAATCTTTTTTTTTTAATTTCGAATTTATTTTTTGCTTTTAATTTGTTGCCGTTTGCCATTTGGGTTTTATTTGTGCTGCTCTGGCGCGTGCTTAGCATCCGCTCGCCGAGATTCGGTTGTGCTTATGAGTGGGAAAGGCTCATGGCGCAACCGGGCAGTTAGCGCACTTGAGGAAGCAGCATTAGCTTTGGTGTGCCACTTTTCGTAGAACTCGAAGTTCAGTTTGTAGATTTTTTTTAAATTTCTTTTTTCTTTTCTTTTGGTCTTTGCTTGCTTCCTTTGCAGTTTCCCTTTTCACACGTCCATTTCGGTTGGGTTTTGAAATTTAATTAATAAGCATTCGTTAGCGCTTTTCCTTTACGCTTCGAAAGCATCAGAAATAAAAAGAAATGCAAAGCAGTGAATTTCCTCAAATTTTTTCATTGCTCTTAGTTCGGCTAAAGCACTACAATACTAGCGCTAAGGAGTGGAAAAAAGTAAATAAATAAAGTATGTTTGCTGGCAGCTCTCAAGCTGTTGGAAAGAGAAGCGTAGCAAGTTTTTAAATGATATTTGTGATATATGTATGTATATATGTATGAATATGTGTGTATATCTGTATATACATATGTATATGTTTATATGTTTATATGTATGTGTTTTGCATACTAATCATCAGCGCCGATTTCATTTCAACTGCAGACACGCCAACTAACAGCCGCGGCGTTGGCATTTTGAGTGCGCTCTACTTAAGCGTTGACGGTGCAGTGGGTGTGGTGGCGCTGGGTCTGTTGAGGCGTGCATTTGTGAGAAACTCATGTGCGCGCTGGCGCATGAAAATTGTTTGCCGTGATGCTGTTTCCTGTTTTTTTTATCCCTCAGATTTCAATTCACTTTTTTATCTTCACCTGTGACAACAACTTAATTTTCTCTGCGCGAATTTCGATTTAAAAGTTTTCAGCATTTGAGTGACACGCCATAATGGATTTCAAGCATTTATATTTCATTTGCATTTTGTTAATTCATAATTTCAGTGTGTCAGTTTAGTAGAAGGTCATTTTTGAATTGGCTTTTAATACTCTTTTTGGGAAGAAAGTCGGGAAAATGCTTCTAAAAATAACATTCGTGGCTACATCTCATCCTAATTTTCGATATCTGGGAAGTCTTGTTAAAACCAAATGTCGCCGAGATCGCAAGCTTCAATTTCAAGCATCAAACAGTCGGTTATCATGGCGCGATAGCAGTCGCCTTTGACCCACTGGCTCACAAACCATACCAAATCGTTGTTTTTTTCTGGATGAAACGGCAGCTCTTGAATCTCTTCAGGTTGCTCTTGGTCCCAAATGTGCCAATTTTGCTTGCTTACATATCCTTTGAGCCTTTGATTTGGATAAAAAAAAACGTCGGATCCCCTTGAAACTTTTTAAGAGCCCATTGAGTGAACAACTTCGCTTGAGAAGGTCGAACGGCTTCAGTTCTTGCACAAGCTGCATTTTGTACGCTTTCAATTTATGATCTCGACGTAGAATCCGCCAAGTCTTTCCGTCAGAGTTGTTGCGAACGGCACCGAGTAGACTCTCCACGGTCTTCGTGTACGCTCTCAGCTACGATTGCTATATTTTTTCACTGCGTACCGGGAATATTGACCATAAGTTGAGAGAAGTGCGCAAAACACATTTTCTACAGAACGTGGATTTTCGTAATGAAGTTGAACGATTTATAAAGTTGTTCCGATGTGACATTATGGCAATACTGAACAAAAATAACATATCAACTTGACACGGCTATTGAAAAAAGTACCTCTACTTGGATCATCCTTTACTTATTATCTTGTTATGTTCGTTAAAAATTTTGTCCCTACAGACGAGTATATATTCCCTTCTCCAATTTACAGTATACACTTATGTATTCATCTTCAGCAGGTTAGCACTACAACCGGGCATCGACTTACTTTGTCTTGTGCTCGTTCAACATCAGATCTATTTGCTTCGCTTCTTTTTTTAAGCTTGAGAAAGCTGCACCAATGGCCCTGCTGATAAAGCCCAATCAAGCCCAAATGATAATTTCATTCATTTAACGCTAGAAATTTGATTTCTATACAATGACCACTTATCTGCGCTTCTGATTCGACTTCCCGCCTCCACGTGTTGACTAATCAGCCCAGTATTCGACTTGCTTGCGGATTTCAATCTATCGTTGTTCTGTGAATGTCGTCATGTTATCTTCACAAAGTATGACAGATCTATACCCGTTCCCGTTTATCAACTGTATGACATTCTGACTTTCAAAACATAATTGCCTTAACATACCATAGATCTTCTTCTTCTTTACTGGCCTAGACAGCGCTTGAGCGGTTATACTTTAGATACCAATTCATAAAAATAGGTCCAAAATCGATAGTCAATGAAAGAGATCAGAGAGTTTTGAAGCTCTCGAAAGATATGATCAACTTGAAATGAACGGTTCACGGACATCAATGAGGCTGTCCCATTTTAGAAATTGCGTAAGAAAAAATTAAACCATTATGTTATGACTACCAAAATTCTTAAAAACTATAAATTTTTTTACTTCATATCTTTAATGAAACAGACAATGCATTCAATTTAGTTTTGTGTAAACAATAAAAATTTAAAAAACAAACTCTAGTAGCAAGGTACCACAAAAAATCAGACTTAAAAAATTATGTATGTACTAAAATTACAAAACGAATGCACTTACCATAAAAGTTCCAATGATAAGGAAATTTCAAAATTGTTGATGCTAAAATTATAGAAAAAAATTTAATTAAAATTTTAAATACACATAAAGCTTACAAAATTGAATTCAATATACACATGGGTCATTCTACTCAAAATTTTTTTTCTTGGGAAAAAATTTATATAAAATAAATCCAAGACTCATCGCCGCTAAACACTGACAGTCATTAGATACCTAGAAAAGAAATATTTCGAATAATGGGCATTCGCGCGAAATGTAAATTAAAATTTTATAAGCAAAAGGTATATTTTTGGGCACAAATACCTTTTTTTCAATTTGTAACTATTTTATTAGGATATTTATTGAATTATTATGTATTATTCTGAGTTTAAATCAAATTCGATATACCCAAAAAAATCTATTTTTTTAAACTCTCCACTTAAAAGTAATGATGTGATTTTGTCATTCATTTCCAAATAACTAAAACCCAAAACTCTTAAAGCCTCTAATTTTCCCTTCAGTCCCCCCTCAGTTGTCTTTAAATGTCACTTAAATGTTTGGAACTGCTTCAGAAACCCAAGAAAGATCGATGCATACGAGGTGTGTTCAAAAAGTATCGCGAATTTTGAATTTTCGCGGGTTATGTTAGTATACGTACTCATGTCTCTCACTTATGCCGACAAGCTCGGCCATTTTGAATGTTAATTTAATTGTTGACAGCTGCTTTGCTTGCACGTGTTTTGGATCGTCTTCGTTTTTGAATAGGTAAAACTATTCAAAAAAATGGATCAAAGAACCTGTATCAAATTTTGTGTGAAAAACGAAATTAAGTGCGCGGATGCATTCCGAATGTTGACAGTGGCATACAGAGAAGCTACCTTGGACTGAAGTAACGTTTATCGGTGGTACAAAATGTTCTCAGAAGGCCGAGAAAAACGACGAAGAGCGTGCCGGATGCCCGAGCACTTCAACAACAGACGAAAAAATTAATTACGTGGAGAAAATGGTATTGGCCAATCGTCGCATCACCGTTAGAGAAGTTGCTGAGGACCTAAACATAGCGACCTGCAAGTTATGCGCAATTTGCGCGAAGCAATCCGCCAGAAACGCCCGGATTTGTGGAAGAACAAAAATTGGCTTTTGCACCACGATAACGCCCCTGCTCACACATCGTTGCTTGTGCGCGACTTTTTGGCCAAAAACAACACACTAATGATGCCGCAGCCACAGTATTCCCCAGATCTGGCCCCCTATGACATTTTCTTGTTCCCTAAACTAAAGAGGCCCATGAAAGGACGACGTTACGCTTCTCTTGACGAGATAAAGACGGCATCGAAGGAGGAGCTGAAGAAGATAAAAAAAAATGATTTTTTGAAGTGCTTCGAAGATTGGAAAAACCGTTGGCACAAGTGCATAATATCTCATGGGGATTACTTTGAAGGGGCAAAATAGATATTCATGAATAAATAAATAATTTTTGGAAAAACATAAAAATTCGAGATACTTTTTGAACACACCTCGTATTAGCGTGAATATCTCGTTTGAAAGGTTTTGTTGGAAATTGAGCGCTCTACAAAAGAGTATCTTGCGATTTTTTCGCCAATCTATCTGTTTAAAAGATATTAACGGTTGAATTAAAAATATTTTAATGTAGTTTTTTTTATGGATTTTTCATATAACTCATTAAGTAAACTTATTATAAAACGGAAAACTCACAGTTTTGTACGAAATTTACTGTCATGTATACAAAATTGGTTTCCCTGATGTATATGCTTTAAAAATCTAATTTTTAAAATTACCTTTTTCCATATTGAACAATTCTCGTTACCATTTATAATGAAGTCTATATTTGATATCTAAAAGTCATAAATATAGTTAAACATTATTTAGATAAAGATATTCCTACGTCTCTAATAATATCACAAGAATGTTGCTGCTTACGCCATATAAAATAATAGCTGGATTTAGTAAAATATTTTCATAGCGCCATAAAATCACTAACCAATTCACATTTAATCAAAATTCATCAAATAAAATGCCATTATATTTTCGAAAGCACTGGCGAAGCCAGAAAGCTTATTACGCCAGCGATTTACCTTCCCATGCAGACTTTAGCGCGTCTGATGGAATGCTCATAAAATTATTGCCGCTCGCAGCATCACGTTTGTTCTCATACACATATCTAAATACATCCACACTGCACACACACCAGCATACACTCACAATTAATGTCTATCGAGGAGATATGCACGGCAGCCATATTCACTTTAACGAGACGTTAATTAAATTCAAGCATGAAGCAAATGAACCTCACTCAAGTGTGACTGACTGCCTGACGACGGCATGAGCCGTCACTCACACACACACACACACACACACACACAGGCACCCACACACGTGGGGAAAAAACAAAGCCGCCGAAGCCTATCGGTGTGACGAGTCTTAAAGTGCGCTTTTGGCGCGAACATTCGCGTGTCTGTTCATTCGACGTAATTAATTAATATGTAATACGCATACGCCATGGCGCACGCAAAACGACACGTTTTGGGAACTACAGAGCATCAAAATTAAATTAAATTAAACGAAGACATAAAAGCTGCATGCACGGCATTTGAAGATGACATACACATCAGAGGGTTTATATAAGTTTATTGGCTTCCCCCTGGCCGCCTTTGGGGAGCTGTTGTTGTGCGTTGAGGAATGCCAATAAGTGGAGCGCTCGCCGAAATATTCGAGAAAATATTTTTCTATAATTCCAATAGAGTATGAAATTTGGGATGCCATTCGAAGCAAGGAATGCTGAGAATCTTGATTTCCGCTATAAATTATGATTAGGCTATCATAAAGCTTGTTGCTTAGTAGCGGAGAATATGGTGATTAGGTTCTAGACGAAATTGTCTTACACATAATTTTTATGGTCAATATAGTGGAGGCGTGGTAATAAACATTAACACCACATGGACAATCAATGGTTCCAATGAGCTTCCCTGCTCTCGCGCCTTCCCGAAATTTTTAATTTTAGTGAACCATACCTAGGTCCCTCCATTTATACGCGATTAATAGTCACATTGTTCAAAGGAAACGGGACTTTAGTGACTATTATATATGGATAAGGGTCCTATAAAAGCAAAAATAGAAAAATTCAAAACAGAATCTTCTGTGATCAAATTTCTAATCGTCAAGACCACACATCCAATTCTATCTCTAAACCAGCTTTTAACAGGCTTTGCATCGAAACTCATGAACTGAAATCAACAGGTTTCCAAAGATTCATAAGAAAAGATTATTAAGCAACAGTTACTCTCAATATAAAATATACTAAGCACTCATTCAGCAAAACTTTGGCAACCCTGCTGTATTTTATACCTGCATTAATAGCACACAGTTGCTTAATTACTCCCGTTGGCATCTGCAAACTAGTATGTGTGTGCGGTTATATTTTTTATGTGGTCATTTGACAGTACAGCTGTTGCTACTAACATAACTGTACTGCCACAAAGTGAACTATAGCGCTGTCAACGCCGCATGCACTTTAGCGCTTTGCCTTGTTGCGATCACGTGCCCACATTATTATTAAATTCACCTCACAAATTACCTGAAAAGGTGCGCTCTGCGTGGTATATTTAACGCAGGTCACGTGTTTGGCAGCAACTAAAGGCTGTGCAGCTGACTGTTGCACTATTTGCGCTCCATTACAGTCAAGGTGTTTATGCAGCGCTGCGACAATTTCACGAGCGCGTGTTTGGAAAGGCGTATGCACACGTGACCGACGAAGCTTTACAGTTAAGTTGTTGCGGAGCAAAGGTGTGTATTGTGTGGGTTGGTTTGAATATGAGCAAGCTTTATAAATTTTATTGAATATATACATTTATTAAATTTGGAGCAAATTTTGAGAAAGTATTCACTAAAATATTTGAGTATCAATTACTACATACAATATTGGCTAAACGGGTAGACTAATGATTATTGGTAGAATATGGGTTAATGAAGAAATCAAGGCTATTGATAAACAGCACTAGTACCACTCAAATATGTTTGTTATCTCTTAAGAATTATCAATTATGACGACTACGACTATGTTTGAGTGACGGTTATTCCAAGTTCATAGCTTTAAACCTGAGATTATTTTATTAGGAAGGCCATAGAACTAAGCAGATCATGAAAAACTCTACATACTTAAACGATCGGAAGATCAAGCAATGACTCCACTGAAACGCAAAATCCTGAGATTTTATGTACATAAATAAAAGCGCAACACCCAAAAACCTCGATTACTTGCCATGGCGATATTAAAAGGGCCGTGAATCACATTACCTTACCAACACTGGGTTAGTAACAAATCAAAGAACAAAGCTCGAATATGGGTATGAAAAAAATAAATCGCAGTAACCCGCTGGAACAAATGTCACAATAACGGTAATAGTGGAAATGAAACTTTTGAAAGCTCTCTTTTCGAGAATGGACGCCGAACCAAGCGCACCCATGCCGTCATTTGATGGAGCAGGATGGCTTAGCGGAGTCAAAATCTTGAATGGAACGACGATCCAACGCCAACATTGGTAAAGGAAGTGGCCAGAACATTTCCAAACCAGTGAAAAGAAGAGAAACTGGAGGTGGTGGACCGCAGAAATATTCCATTGGTACCCAAGGCGAAGTTTACCATACCTCGTTTGATGGACCCGGAACCAGCTCTGCGGCTACTAAAACGATAATCAGAACGTGCCGACTAGCAACTGGAGGGTTGGAGGCCAACGCTACATCCTCCAGATCAATAAGGCGGCACAGGATATTCTGTGCGCGAGCTTCGGGAAGATAGCGTGGGGCGTTGGAAGCGTATTCATTCGCCTTAAGAAGCACCACCCCATGGACGGTAACAAAAAATATGTTGGAGAAGAGTGAAATGGAAAAGGATCTCGGCATGGGAGAGATCATGGTGACTTCGCTTGTCCTATAGAAAATGGAGATGGAGAAAGAATCTAGTAAGCATTCGGATGGTTCAAAACCAAGAGCAGAGAGTACTCCAAGTGAACCTCCACAAGTGTAACATCATGGATTACAACGGGTAACGTGGTCGCTGGGCAAAAGTCAGAAGATACACCCCGAGCGTAATTAATCTGGTAAAAACAGCGATATTGGTGAAGAAATGTCTATATTTCCATATTGACTACAGTCTTTCCACAAATGACCTGACGGGTGTAGTAGTGAAGGGTACCAAAGATGAGTCTTTACTCCTTGAATCCTGCTATATGCCACACCATTGCGAGGGACCAAGGGCAGAGCTCCAAAGACTGGCGGCTACATACAGTATAAGGAAGCAGGCATTATGGTGCAGAGGCATGGACGATGACAACATCTGATGGGTCGACGTTACGAATTCTCGGACGATTTATAGCCCTTCGCACATTGGCCACGGCAAATATCGCATTCGATGGAACGATGAGCTGTATGAGATATGACTATACAACGATATTGACATAGTTGAACGAATTAAAAGACAGCGGCTACGCTGACTTGGTCATGTTGTCCGAATGGACGGAAACACTTCAGCTCTGAGAGCGTTCGACGCAGAACTCGTCGAGGGAAGTAGAGGAAGAGGAAGACCGTTGGGAAGACCAGGTGAAGAAGGACCTGACTTCGCTTGGAATCACCAATTGGCACCAAGCAGCGAATAGGAAGAACGACTGGCGCGCAAGAAGAATAAATATAATTACTTGGATTCCGATCCTCTGGTTGACGGTTTGCACTTTAAGGTATGGTAAGTTGCAAGAGTATAAAATGCTCGGTTGGATCTGAGCTTAACCCTTCCCTAATTGTTAATTTATTTTTTACTTTTTTTTTTTGGACTATAATCCAAGCTCTCAGAAGAGAAATTTGTCTCCCGTGACCAGTTTTGAATGAAAAAATTTTATTTTTTTCGTCCTGCGGTTCCCATAAGTGCATTCATTACTACTTGTTATCTCAAATCCTCCCTTGGCATTTATTTCACGCATTCCTGCAACTGTTCTAAGCAAATTGCTATTCATTTACTTAATTCTCTTGTGATAATTAAGCCACAATTGCGCTTACATTGGTAATTGTGTCTCTTGTGTCGCATTGCAAACTTGTCAACTCACTTAAAATGTATATATTTAATACAAACACACACACACACACACAAACAGTCATATAACTATGATGTGCGACATTATCACCATTTCTACTCTCATAGATTGTCATCGACAACAGCAACAGAAACTTCATATTAATCAAGCAGACCGACGCTGCAGCCTCAGCAACACTTCCACCACCTCCCCGCCGCCAGGTTTTGCTAACGGTTTGCTTCATTTGCATTTAAATGTTGCATTGAATGGCGCAAAGCGCAAGTTTTCCAATGCAGACACAAGTTTGCAATTAATTTCCACCCACACACCGCACCCCGCTGCGCCATCCACCACTACATCGCGTTGCCGTCAGAATAGGAAAAATGTACACATTTTCTTTTTGGTGTTGCCAACTCAGCGCTCTAACTACACTGGAGCCCTCTTGGGAGGGCACTTCCTCCAACGACCGCGATTCTCGGCATAGATTTAATACCCGTCTTCAGCTTTGCTGCCTCGCAACTCGCCAAAACCAAAAAACACCAACCGGTGACCGGCAATCGACAATCGACTGCCAACCGCCGCTTAGTCGTCGTCGCCACTGTCGCCACCGCCAACGCCTCCTCAACAGCAGCAGCAACCACCGCTGATACAAGAACAACGGCTGCTGTCCATTCTTTCGTTCATTATCCAATGCAGTTCTCTTTTGCAATTTTCTCATTCACCAGTCATTGTGTAGCACCGCACAAATACACACACATACCCACATCTATAAGGTACAGCGATTACATTGTCGATTTTGTAGTGTACATTTTGAGCAGCAACAGCAGCGCAGCCGAAGGAGTTGGCACGAATTTGTGCCACTGGAGACATCTTTCAACAAATGAATGTCAGCGCAAATTCATTACTGTCATTCAGGATGAAATGAATAATTTATAGAGTACAAAGCATCTGCTCGCACCAGATTTGCCGTATTGGCGGGATGGGTCATTAAAGTGTTCGCAACAAAGGTGAATAATTGAATGATATTAAGAATCTTGTTGCGAAACGAGTTGACAAGAAAAGTGAGTTTCATTATTTATAAAGTTGAAATGAATAGGAAATTGTGTATACCAAATATAATAGAGTGGAATAATGAAGGGCTGGAATTCTTCAGCTTTCTGTGCTCATTTAAATAAGTTCAAAATTTTAATCGTATCTGAAAAAATACAAGGCCAACCTGAGTTTCTCGTGGTTCGGAAACTAGCCTCTTTTCTTCTGAATCTCGTTTATTTTTATACCTTGAAAAGGGTGTTTTAAGTTTGCCTAGAAGAGAACTTAATATAAAACATATATGTGAATGATCAGCTTGACAAAGTGAATCTAATTCTAAACAGAGGTTGTTGTCTTGGCTAAATGTAATAAATGGTTGTTGGATTGGCTAAAGGTAAACAAAAGTGTGATTACCACCTAAAATGTGAAAAAAGGGGTCCTAGACGTCTTAATATGCAAACAAAAGGGTCATTTACCCCATCAAATGTAGACACAGGAATTATTATTTTCCTAAAATGTCCATAGACCTAAACAGAGGTTATTGTCTTAGCTAAAGGTAAACAAAAGGGTCACTGATTCCTAAAATGTAAATAAAAGTTTTATGTACGTTTGTCCGATTGTTAAATATCCGTATGTCCTTCAAGATGGCATATTTTTTGCTTATTGTTATGTAAAATTCCTAAAATATTTGTTTTGAAGTTCTCTCGAGGCTGTTATAGTATGAAGAACAACCTTTTTTGTGCAGTTTGACATATTGGAGTTTAATCTTTTGCTTTGGATGACTGTTCTTTTGTTCAAATAGAAGTCCCAATCTATTATTTTCTCGGCGGTAACATCTAGATACTCGCTCTGCTATTACTATCGTTCCAACGGTAACCCAAACTTGTTAAAATTTTAAGCCGTTAGAATACTTTCGGTTTAATAAGACTCGCTATTTAAACCAGCGTGCAAATTATATACTACGGAGAATCGTAGCTGATCATTGGAAATAATATCTGCCTTCTACCAGAATTCACATACCTTAGTCCCAAAGGGTCTCTGCGTGAACTCGCTCATTAGGTATATCCATGTCAAGGTTTTATTAAAGTTAATTCTAACTCATCTTTAATATACATTTTTAATATTTATTGCCTAAAATACAAGTCCAGCTTGCATTAAATTTAAATCGCTTGAGTGAAAAAATTGGCTTAACTGTTCACAATTTAGACATCAAAACATAAAACATATAACATAAACATCGTGTCTAAAACTAAATTCCACTCAGAGTTTCTCAAACATCCCAATGAGGGCATATTACAAATACTTAAAGTTAAAAACCGGAAATCTCAAAATCCCATTCTCCCCAGGTTTTGAAGAAAGTTGCCACATCCAAAGTATTAATCTCGACGTATGCATTTGAAGCAACAACAAAACAGTCCTTAGATGGCACTGGTGACTTCGAACGTGAACTTTGATTGAAATCGATTATACCATATAATACATAAATACCTAAAAAGAGACAACTTTAGGAAAAATTTTATTTCACCATCCTACAGATGGGGCTCTATTAAAATCTAAAAATCCTCTTCACAGAATGGGGGGTAGTATCGACCCGAGTTTGTCTATTTTTGCCAATACAACATATTATGAATGCCAGATATCAATAAAATATTCCCTGAGGTTCATTAGGATACCCCACATATTAACGCCAATCATATGGATAAAATCACCCGTATAGTATATGTTTGTTATATGGGGCTAAGTCAAGTTTTCGGCCAAATTTATTCTTTTTAGACACAAGGACACACCGTTATCATTAAAACACACTATTCTATTTTCATTGAGATAACTTAGATGTTGGCTGTTATATACGGTTATAAATCACCTGGATGTTCAAAAATCTTTATATTAGGTATATGGGAGCTAAGTATTGACCCGATTGAACCCATTTTCGACACATTGACATATCATTATCAGGAAAAGATGATCTCTGAATTTCAATTATATATCTCACACATTGCATAATATTTGTCGTAAAAAGTCAAAAATAGTTACTGTGGTCCAAATATACGGCACCTTGGGGCTTGAACAGTTTTGTTCGATTTGGACAATTTATGGTTCAAAGGCATTATTCGCGCAAATTTTGATCCCATTAGATCTGTATTAATTGCTTCTTGATTTTTTCACTGGAAAGGAAAGAGTCTGATGGAATTTAGATTGTGTTATATGGGTAGTGGGAGTGGTTGAAGTCCAGTTTCACAAATTTTCACACCGTAACATCAGAATGTCAGTAAATGTCATATAGTATATACCGAATTTAATTGAAATCGGTTAAGCTGGCCTCGAAATATATGTTGTCACCTAAAAGTAGTCAGTGCCACGCCACTCGTCCAATTTTGACTCCGAGTGTACTAAAGGACTCATCATACCATCTCGGGGGTAAAACTAAGTGTCTCTGACATATTCAGTTAATGATTTATCGCGCGTTAAGTACTTTTCAACAGTACCGTTATATGAGGAATGAGCGGGATTAACACCCGATTTCATCCATTTTCACACTGTCGATAATAGTTCTTATAAGAACTGTCCTAAGCGAATTGCTTGCTGCTTTGCTTGCACGTGTTTTGGATCGTCTTCGATTTTTACCTATTAAAAAAATGGATCAAAGAACCTGTATCAAATTTTGTGTGAAAAACGAAATTAAGTGCGCGGATGCATTCCGAATGTTGACAGTGGCATACGGAGAAGCTACCTTGGACCGAAGCAACGTTTATCGGAGGTACAAAATGTTATCAGAAGGCCGAGAAGATGTGAACGACGAAGAGCGTGCCGGACGCCCGAGCACTTCAACAACAGACGAAAAAATTAATGAAGTGGAGAAAATGGTATTGGCCAATCGTCGAATCACCGTTAGAGAAGTTGCTGAGGACCTAAACATATCGGCCTGCAAGTTATGCGCAATTTGCGCGAAGCAATCCGCCAGAAACGCCCGGATTTGTGGAAGAACAAAAATTGGCTTTTGCACCACGATAACGGCCCTGCTCACACATCGTTGCTTGTGCGCGACTTTTTGGCCAAAAACAACACACTAATGATGCCGCAGCCACCGTTTTCCCCAGATCTGGCCCCCTGTGACCTTTTCTTGTTCCCTAAACTGAAAAGACCCATGATAGGACGACGTTACGCTTCTCTTGACGAGATAAAGATGGCATCGAAGGAGGAGCTGAAGAAGATAAAAAAAAATGATTTTTTGAAGTGCTTCGAAGATTGGAAAAACCGTTGGCACAAGTGTATAATATCTCATGGGGATTACTTTGAAGGGGCAAAATAGATATTCATGAATAAATAAATAATTTTTGAAAAAACGCAAAATTCGCGATACTTTTTGAACACACCTCGTATATGTATATGGATCTCGCTTAGTTTTTGTGATACGTACAACCGTTATGTGAACAAAACTATAATACTCTGCGGCAACGTGTTGCAAAAGTATAAAAATAAGAAATTAATATTTCCCGGCAATTTAATTTTCGCACAAGAGCCGCGTTATTACTTTAATAACTTTATTATCTCCTCAACATTTAGCACCTCCTCTATCACTTCGGTTATGCAACACTCGTGAAGCGCAAATAACGGGGCTCGCACCAAGCGTGCCTTCCAAAATGCTCAAGTGCGCTCTTCACACTTTGAGTCGGCAAGTTCCTGCCTTTGAACGCCTGCAAGTACGACAGTAGACACGTCGGTGTGCAGCGGCAAACAGCTGTTGCCGAACTTTGGCGATTGCAGATGCTGGCACAAGCGCGTACCCTGTCTTGAGCAGCCACGATACTGCAGCGTGCCTCATCCATTGTGTTGCAACAGTGCACTCCACATGATGGGCTATCATCTCATTCAGTTTGTATGTGTGTGTGTGTGTGTGTGTGCGTACCGGCATTTGGCAGTGCAGCACAATAGGAGCTGTCGATAGCTTTTTAATTTCGTCAATGACGTCATTAACAAGAGTTGCAGCAGCGGCGCAGCAACAACAATAGCGATTGCAGAGCATACTTGGTGCTGGCACTTTGGTGGCAACAAAGGCAACACTACACTACTGTGTTTGGCAATTTTCGCCTCTCAACCATTTAGCTGCATAACGGCTATGAGCATACGAATGTTTATGCTTGCCACACGCCTTGTGCCACATTGTGGTCATACAAGCAGCTCTAAAATTTAGCAAGAAATTTTTGAAGTGTGCAGTGAAGCATCTAGCTGGTACTAGTGGGTAGTGAGTGAAGATGTGGGCTCTGCTTTACCCGTTTTTCGTGCCCACATCGATGCTCTGAAGTTCGTGATAGGGATCCTTGGGAATTATTTAGCACGTGATGCCTGCAACTATGTGGCGGGCATTAAAAACAGCATAAATATGTAAGTGTGTGTGTGTGGTATATATGTGATTACTTTATGTGTCTGTAGTTTAGACTGTCACTTTTCGTTTGTTTTCATTGCTTCTCATCATATTTAATTAAATTAATTTAATGGATGTATTCTAATCAGGAAAGATATTTGGGGTATAAAAATAAACATTTTAGTAAATACAAATGTAAATAAAGAAATAACAAACATTTTCTCCTTCCTTTGATCGTGGAGATCCGTTTGGATCGATGATCGACGATTTCGACAATAAAATTTCAGACCTCGGAAAATAAGGGACTAGTTCGCGTATACCCTACAATAAAGAAAATAGTCCCTTAGTTTTCGAGATATCGATCTGAAATTTTGTTGTCGAAACTGTTGGAAATCGATCAAAATGGATCACCGGCTCATAGCCTTTAACCAGTAGAATTCTCTTTCTGTGCTTCGATAGAAAAGGGAGCTCGCCCACTTTTGTTGTTCATAGGACAGCATAAAATATTTTTGACATGTCGGCATTTTGGTTTATCGGTATTTTAATTCTTCAATGGATTTTGTGGGTATTTTGATGGGTCAGCATTTTGAACTCCGGTATTTTAAGTGGATCTCAACCCATGCATTCCTCCTAGTGAATGGCGTGCTTGTAGTCCAAACACCAGCCATCACAGAACAAGAGCTCGACACTAGCGCATCTTCGTTCTAGGTACTGTAGCAGATTAAACACTTACTTATCCAAAATAGACCCTAACATACAAAATCTAAGTCCTGCATATCGAATAAAACCGACTCACTTACCACCTCTTTCCCTGTGATACAAGCACGTCGAAACAGTTCGTTCCCAGGGCTTACGTTAAGTGATTTCGATGACAGCTAACATATTACTCTCCCCCAAACAGGGTTTAGATAATCGCTACAGCAACAACAGCAATCAAAACGCTTTTCACCCCGCATTTTTGGCGATGACAAACTGAGATGAGAAAGCACTTGGAGCATTCGAGCGAACTGTTCTCCACAGGCGGAGGAAGGTTATTGACCGGCTTTTGCCAGACTGAGACGGAAATATGAAACTTGCATCTCTGTAGAAACACATTCAGCGAACGACTGAGTTTGATATTAAACGCCACAACAAATTTCTGGTAAGCTCAACACACTTACTTGATCTATTAGAGCCTGGCTTTCCATTTTATTGTAGGATGTTTTTGGATAACACAAAGGACCAACGTTCACAGCTGTTCAACTGAGATCCATTGATAGAATCAACCCTACGACCTATCCTATTCCTTTGTGAGATCTTTTAAATTACACTTATTAATAAAGCTAACAGATTTTGTTACGGACACTTATGGACTCCGATTTTTATCTAGGCAAGAAGCTATTCTTAAAATTATTTGAAATGTCTTCCGCCTCTACAACTAAAGCAATGACAAAGCAGTATAAGAAAGAAGAGAGAGAATTATTTACAACATTGCACTTATTCGGACTCAATCTTTAATATAGGAAAAAGACGCATGACTGAGAATTTATAAAGGGTTACATGGGTTTACGGGTTTCAAAAAGTCGAATGTTCTTATTGTCGTATTAAATTCTACAGCACCTATAGAATACTGTCCTGAATTTCAAGTTGATCCAATAATAGTTTCGGAGATACAGCCTTGAGAACTTGTGCGCTCGAAGTTAGCTAGGCTAAGTGCGCCGTCTCGAAGCATAAGTTTTTCCCGAAACTTTTGAAGTCGGTTGGTAAGATTTCTTGAGAACTACTTAATCGATCTTCAAGAAATTTTACACAGGTCTTAAGGACTTGGTCGAAGTGTTTTTTTTCGTTTACAGCTATTTAAAAAAAATGTAGCGAAATTTTAATTTTTTTTTATTAAAATGTCTGCCGAAAATCCAATTTGCAATTTTTTTTCCTTCGTCCAAGTTCTAATCTAAGTTAAGGTTCTAACGTATTTTTTTACTTTAGTTGATCCTGTAAAAAGCTATCCTGCCAAAGCGGGCTCATCTTTTTTCCGAGGGGTGACTCGGAAATGGCGTCGCAATGGCAGAGTTTAAAATATTTTTATACCCTGAACGGGGTATATTAAGTTTGTCACGAAGTTTGTAACACCCAGAAGGAAGCGTCGGAGACCCTATGAAGTATATGTATATATAAATGATCAGTATGTTGAGCTGAGTCGATTTAGCCATGTCCGTCTGTCTGTCCGTCTGTCTGTATATATACGAACTAGTCCCTCAGTTTTTAAGATATCGTTTTGAAATTTTGCCAACGTCATTTTCTCTTCAAGAAGCTGCTCATTTGTCGGAACTGCCGATATCGGACCACTATAACATATAGCTGCCATACAAACTGAACGATCGGAATGAAGCTCTTGTATGGAAAACTTTTGCATTTGACAATGTATCTTCACAAAAGTTGGCAAAGATTATTTTCTAGGGCAACAATGTAATCTCCGCAGAAATTGTTCAGATCGGCTTACTATAGCATATAGCTGCCAAGCAAACTGAACGATAATTATTAATTAATATTTCATTTTTTATATGAGAATTAAGTTGTGAAAAAAGGCTGTCTTTTACCCGAGGAAACACATGCAACCCCTTAAATACTCATAAACGAATTTATAGTTATTAATTTATGGACTCCTCTTTACGGATCTCTAGTCAAGATAGGATATTTTGGCATTTTTATGGCAAGGCAGGCAAGAAGGACGACTTTCATTGCACGAATAATATGATCTTCGACTAACTGTAAAACGGAGATATGAGAATCTGAAACGTAAATGTTTCTAAAAAGAGATTCTAATATAAGAAAAAGCAACAGACTTATCCAAAAGTCATATCAAACATTTAGGGGATCAAAAGGGTATTTGAAAAATACAGGATCCAGTGATTTCTATTTCTATCCGCCAGTAAGCCTTTGACTTCAGGAAAGTTGAGAATTTAATAAATTTAAATTTTAACAAATCCTTTTAGCTTCAGATCAATGGCATTTATGTCTCACACAAAAAAAACTACAAATTACTTTGAGTAAGCAGCATACATTATCAGCTGTGGGCCAACAATAAACTTGCTTTAATTACTTACTGTAGTTGCAGTGCTATTTTGAGCCAGATTTTACATTTTCATATGAGCGCGCTGACCACCATGCAATAACTGTCTAATACCCTTAACAAGACAACGCTGGCAAGGACGAGATAAATTTATGCAGACGCACACAAGACCGGCTAGCAAATGCTAATAGAAGTTTGCAATGGAGGTGCTAAAGATAGCCACCACATATTAACCCAACAACCAACACTAAATCTTAATCAAAAGGACACCAGCGGGCAAATACACGCACACATATAAGTGAGTGTCTACCTGCAGTTAGCTACAAGTGCAAGCAAATGCCTTACACATAGCTGGGCAAGTGTGTATATGTGGACGTGTTTAAATAAGGCAAGTCTGACTATGATTGCATTCCCTGGGTATTACCTTGGTAATTGAAATTTAAATTGAGCACCACTGCAGTGCACCAACACAGACACAAGCAAAGTTATTTACACAGATGTATGTGTGTGGTAGTGGTAGTGCGAATGCGGTCGTAAGTAGCCTGGAGGACATGTGTATATCATCGTAGATGTGTGTGTGTGTGTGTACTCGTAACTATGTATGTCTCAGCACTGCAGGCATCATAATTAGTCGCAATTTACTTGCAACGCTGGGACTTGGGGTCGCCCAAGCAACAACTGCCCTTAGATAAGTGAGTATATATGCTAGTATATAAATAAATTGCTAGCTAACAAGAGAAACGGTTAACTTCAGCAGTAGCGAAGCTATAAATACCGTTCACACGTGTATTTCTTATAGCATGAAAGGTATAAAAAGATCTTTAACATGACTTTTATTGATCAGTTTGTATGGTAGCTTTATGCTAAAGTGAACCGATCTGAACAATTTCATCGGAATTTATAGTTTTTTTCTTTAGCAATAATCTGTGTGAAATTTCAGAAGATATCTGGAATACTAAAAAAGTTTTTCATATAGGGACTTGACTTTAATCGATCAGTTTGTATGGCAGCTATATGATATAGTGGCCCGATCTGAACAAACTGTTCAGAAATTGTAGCATTGTCTTAGACAATAATTCATACCAAATGTTGTGAGGATATCTTGTCAAATGAAAAAGTTTTCCATACAAGGACTTGATTTTTATGAAGCAGTTTGTATGTCAGCTATATGATCTGGTAGTTCGATCTGAACAATTTGTTCAGAGAATGTAGCACTACCTTAAATAATAATTCAGACCAAATATTGTGAGGATATATTCTCAAATGAAAAAGTTTCCCATACAAGGACTTAATTTTGATGGGTCAGTTTGTATGGCAGCTATAGGATATAATGGACTGTTCTAAACAGTTTCTTCAGAGATTGTAGCATTGTCTTAGGCAAAAATTCGTACCAAATTTCGTAAAGATATTTCGGCAAATAAAAAAGTTTTCCATACAAGGACTTGATTTTGAACGATCAATTTGTATGGCAGCTACATATATGCTATAGTAAACCGATCTGAACAATGTGTTCAGAGATTGTAGCACTGTCTTGGACAATAATTGATACCACATGTTGTGAAGATATCTTGTCAAATGAAAAAGTATTCCACACAAGGACTTGATTTTGATGGAACAGTTTGTATGGCAGCTATATGCTAAAGTGGGCTGACATCGGCGGTTCCGATAAATTAGCAACTGCGCAAAATTTCAGAACGATATCTCGAGAAACTTAATGTAGATATATACACTGATAATTTGTATATACCATACACTGTTAGAGTCTCCGAAGTTTCCTTAAGGTTGTCATAACTTTCGTGGCAAGCTTAATATACCCTGTTAACGGTATTAACTCAGCATTATTTACCACAATGAAATTGTAGTAGTTATACCACCAATTTATGTCCATTACGTTAAAGAGTCTTTGATATTGCCGAAGAAATATGCTGATTAGATATCTGCGTACAAGTTAATGAGCATATCTCTGCTCGAACACACACATAGCAAGTTCTAAGCCAGCTCAAGCTTATCGCTTTCTAATTTACACACACACACACTCACAAACAGCCACTCGAGTATGACAACAATTACGATTTCGGTAGACCAACGCAGGCCAGAAGTCACACGCTCGAGTTAATCCCACCCATCCCATGCTCGACCAACAGCTCAGCAATGTAGTGTTAATTAACTGCTACAATTTTCTGCTCGAATGCAGGCAAACAACTCTAAATATATGTGTGCGTGTGTAGACAGTTACAATTAGTGAAATATGTTTACCCAAGAGTATGCAACTCGTATGCCTTGTCTACCGCTACTACAAATACACCCAGCAACAGCACTGAAGCAGCAAAGATGCCACTCAAATGCCTCAGCGGTAACTGGACGAGTTCCTGAGAGTGTTTCGCACAAGTGTACAACATAGTTGAAGCGTTTGAGATTATTTTATAATCCTTTATGTATTCGTATATATGAAGGGAGACGCATCGGGGTGCATTTTATACATATTTATGTACAACAGAGGCTCTAAGCAGTTATAACCATTAGATGAGCAATTTACTTAAGTACGGTGGGGAAATATGGATGTAGACATAATTGTCAATTGCATTTTAGGCGCATTCTACCCAATCCAAAAATTATGCTGTAACACTGCTTTGAGAGCATTTTCGGCATTGTGACATATCATTACCAAAAACACTGCTTTCTAAGTTTCATTAAGATATCTCACTCATTGGAGGGTAATATAGAATATATACATACACTGTACCTGAACTCTGAAAATCCTTATATTAGGTATATGGCGGCTATGAGAAGTATTAGTTGAAAAAATTTTCAGCATAAGAACAGGCAATTATCATAGAAAAATTCTATCTGATTTTCATTAAGATAACGTACATACATATGTATGTATAGATATATAAGGTGTAAAGATGGTTTTATTCGACCTTTTTATATGTGATATACCTATAAGTGATGAGCGGCCAAGTGCTGCCTCCTCCTAGTCTAAGGTTTTATGCGACTCCCGTGCTCCCTGAATGATTCGCAGCTAGGAGGTAATTTCGGTTACATTCCAACGGAGCTTTCCCAACACCAAGCCGCATTGGGAAGTAACGAAACGAAAGTTGAGCTACCTGGATGTCCTTTCTTCAGAAGAGCGAGCGCTATTTGAGAAATATGCCGGGAACAACAACGACGACATGCCCTAATGCAGCGACGCTTAGCATTCGAAATCAACTGCGGCGAGCCCCATAACTTCCCCCAGCTGGCTCAGCTATATACCGAAGGTTCTAGTAAAAAAAAGGAGAGGGGAGGCTTAAGTAAAGTGAGGAAAAACTTCTGAGGTAACCGAAAAACTAGCACGAAATAGAGTTAGGGGAAGTAGTGCCTCCTCTTCATCGAAGAGTCGTAAAGGTGGCAAATCCGCGTCCGTTAGCAAACGAAATTGCGGGACTCGAAGCCGTTACCCGATTAACACAACCCCACAAAGGGCACTATTACCAAAAAATCTGCTAGGAAATTTAAAGTTACCCTCAGCAATAAGGAGGAATGGAATGATTACACGCTGGACGTACTGCTCAAAGGAAGCACCATCTAGTAGTATTGCCGTACTCAGTGATAGTCAAGCGGCACTAAAAGCGATCTCCGCTAATGAAATTAATCACTATTAATGCAAGAGCGTGTTGCCTTTCTGATTGCTACCTAGTGCAACCTCTTTGAGTGCCTGGTCACAAGGGTATAGCCGAAAATATACTGGCTTTCGAGCTCACTCGCTCTACAACTTCCTCAAGAATGGTATGACCGGAACCGTCCATTGCGAGTGGTTCCAATACCATAAAGGCGCTGCTCCGTAATGAGGAAAGAGCAGGCAGTCAGAGACATTGACAACAACTTCAAGACATGTGCCATGCCAGGTGCTTACAACCTTATCAGGATTAAAATAGTAATCCCGAGAAATAACTTCCGTTTTCTTGTCGCATTTTTCACCGGCCACTGCTAAATCAGGAAGCATTTACACAACATCGGCCTGACCTCTTGTGCAAACTGCCGGTTCTGCGACATAGAGCCGAAAACCCCAGAAAGAGAATGCACAGTTGTCTGCAGATGCAGGATTAAGGCCTTCGGATCCATGTTTTTTAATAGGGATCACCTCGCCTCTCTAGTACCTCGCATCATATCGGACTTCATCAATGGCTTGGCTATGTGAATGTTTTTTTAATAGAAGTTGCGAAAATAAGTTCTTCCGCCCTACTACTCTGATTCTTGAAGTACACTCCTAATGTATTTGCAAATTAAAAGCAAATAATCAACCGAATAAATATTTCCAGTACTTAATTTGTTATGGAATTTGTACTTTGTATAACTGGGTCCACAATAAATGTCATTGCTGATGGCTGAACTACTCACTTCTATGAAATACAGAAATGTACACCAGCAAATTAATGAAATCATAAATACACAAGTATATTCGATTAAATATTCGCATGATATTTTGGTCGAACATTTCTCGAAGAAACAAATGACTGTGCCATATATTAAACAAGTATTAACAAAATAATAACCTGTAGGGGCGATGCTAGAGAATGGCCAAAGGCTGCAGAAGAGCAAAGTAAATAAGAAAACCCACACACAACAAGAAATTAGTATATTGAATGCGACAAAATATGGAGCACTCATAGACTAACGTAGGCTGAGCTATGCTACAATTACATAAGACAGTAATTGGCATGTGGAACTTACTTTGGTAATGAAGTAAGTGAAGTAAATTGTGGCAAGCTGGAGGCAAAGATTGCTGTAATTATTTATAGACTTATCATAAATAATTATTTATTGCGATGCCAACGTGTTTGTACTATTTATGAATGGATTAGCATAAATGTTCGCAGTTCGATACAATCGCTTTATCAAAATGGCTATTAAAGTGTCGGTAGACGTACTACTACGTAGTGCAGACTCTTTCAGGGAGGCGTCTGCACTCAAAGACTGTCTGTCGTTACTAGAAATAGTACCAAATCACATCAACATCGGACTACTTTAGTTGCCTTGGGTGCCCTTACATTGGAATGAGACTGCATTCGATATCCATTGGCATCTTGCGTTTTAGCACTGGATCAATGGACATCGCGTACGCTTAGCAGACGCCGGTCGACGACCCGTTCTTGTGCGACTGCAATATTCTGTTGGCCTAGAGCAGAAGGCAGGAGTTTCTAAAGAGGTTTTTACAATAGCCAATCATGCCGTAAGGCTAAGGCTAAAAGTCTTGACGGGCTGGAGTTGTCAAAGTTGTATGGAAGAGAGTGAGATAACAAAATCCTTTTCACTTTCTTCTCCAATGTCCAGCTATTGCCAGACTGTGATTGAAACATCTCGGACGTCTTACCTTCTTAACCGAAACTGGCAAATTTATAAGATACTCAAAGCGCTTTGTCGATTTGTAGGGGTTTTTTGATCTACTAGATATGAGTTTTTGATAACTCAGCGGACTGACGCTCTAAGCTGTTCAAATGGGAGCCATATTAGGATCGACCTTATAACCTAACCTACCCCTCAGAAGACATATAATGAAGTACAGAATATTGTTCATCCTTGAGTAAAGAAAATATTATAATTATCCAAATAATGAAATTCTAATTGTATTTTCACAAAGGCTTATTCGTCGACTTAGATGTAGATGAACATAAGGATTTTGAAACAAATTTCAAACAAAAAAAAACATTGAGATTCTCATAACTAAGCTTATGAGTAATTACCCGAAGTTATAACTCAAATTTATTCACTTTCAAACTACAAGAGCTGATAAGTACTAAGTACTCAATCCAACTTCTTTAATCCGTGTCCTGGAGATCAGCGCAGAAGGCACTGCGCCATATCCAAAGAATACAGTGGATAGAAGAGTTTTTATTCTAATGCGACCATGTTGACCGTAGAGACACCGAAATTTAAGCCGGTGAGTTGATTAAATGGATTATCCCTTTTTTCTTCGCCAAATGAGACCGTTTTTTCTGCGTCTAATGGTCTCAATTTTTCAAGCCGAACCCGATTAAAAATTCGTAACCGTTTTATCCTTGTCGAGATAGAAAACGGTAATCATTATATTTCCGTTAGGATAAGCCTTGCCTTCTTCGGAGCTGGTTCGCGATATGTTTAGTTTAGACTCTTCTTTGGTTTCTGATGTGTGTCACTGGATCCATGCTTCGAAATACTAGTACTACTGGTCTCGTGGTTGCACTTGCTACCCGGATTGAGTTAACGCATGTATATTTCATACAGTATGTGACGATGTCAGCTATCTCTCAAGGGCTTTTTTTCATTCATTATCCATTGTAACTCTTTTTAAAGCACTTAAGTGGGACTCACCCACGCCGAATCTTAATAAATAGTTTTTGACGATCCCAATCGAAGTATTATCCAAGCCCTCTTTAAAAGTGAAACAAAGCAGCGAGTCCGATTCGGCTGAAATTTCGACAGGAGCCATCTTCGACTATGTCCCCGATACTAAATTTTTCTTACCATATCGGATGATGAGGATAAATATTTGTTGGACCACCTCACATATAAACTTTCGAGCAGAATAACTTAGCCAAACACACATATATCCAATAGAGGCCGAAGTTATGGAACCATATGTTATACCTAACATACTTCTCTGAGCCATGGTTAAAAAATAAGTGTCGTAAAGTTCAAAGTACGGAAAATAGTTCAGAGACATCAAGAAATATATCAGAATAAAATTCGAATATTTTAAAATCTCAGTTAAATTTTTCTAATAATTTTTCAATGCTTCTTACAAATTTTGGAAATGGAAAGAAACTGTTACAACCTAATAAATTATTAATTATTAAAAAAAAAAACTTATCATTGGTTTGCTCTCTAAAGAGTGAGACGAAAAGATTTAGTTTTGTTCAAGCATAGGACAGAATATTAATTTTCTGACTGCCTTTTATATATTTCTCTCTACTCTTCAAACAAAAGAGATTTGCCAAGCTGTACTTAACTCACTAATTACATTAGTTTATGCCACAAATACAACCCTGTCTGATTTTATTCGATTAACTTCCACTACAAAAGCTTTGTCGAAGGAAGATTTTGAAACTAAGAAAAATAATTCTATTAAAATCACAGAACAAAGTTTTACGAAACTAGGATTAAAATAGAAACAATAAAACAAACCAAATTCCAAAAGACCAAAATGGAGAACAATACAAATCGAGAAACGAAAACAGAAGAGAAACTTTGCCGACTGAAATCTGTTGTGAAGCGCAAACTGCGGACAATTGGGATTCGAATTGTTATTGGTTTTGTTATTATGGTTGTTGTCACCGAAAGCAAAGTTGCTAACGTTAAGACAACTACAGTTATTTGCTGTTGTTGCAAAGAGTTTTGCCATTGCTGTTGCTGTTGCTTTTGCATTTATTCCCCATAGTTGACATAACCGCTCAACTAACCGAACTGTGCAACCGCAATAAAAGATTCCGACATTGTTTTCTGCGGCGGCTGCCAACACTTTTCACGCTTTAGACAGAACTTCAGTCAGTCGTCGAGTGGTTGCTGTTGTTATCGTTATTGTTGTTGTTGTTAAAACCAATATTATGTTTAGTTGCATAGCTAACACTTTCAGTTGTGCTTCTACTCTTATTCTTATTGCTGCTGTCATAAATGTTGTGCTTTTATTGTTGTTGCTATACTTATATTCACCACAGCCCTATCCGATTACAATAGCCCCCCTCCATAGTGCTTAGTCAAGGGTATTGCAATGTGGTATGCAATCTTTACACGAAAGCTTTAGCAAAGACAACAGTGAAAGACAACAACAATAACAACCAACCATGGCGACTACTTTAATAACAACCAAGCGCCAAAATATCGATGCGCCAAAGCAAGCCGACTTAGACAAGTGAAGTTAAAGCAGAAAAGTAAACGGGAGCATATAGAGGAAAAGTTGTGAGAGCGCAGTGGTAAAAGAAAGTATAATTTTAGTGGAATGTCACAGTGCAAGTGGCACAGCAAGTAGGCCAAATGTTGAGCGGTATGGGGGATAGTAGCGACAAATGTGTCCTCCAGCATTTCCTGCCAGCAAAGTTGGCTGTTCGAACTGGGTCTCAAAGGACAACTGTCACCAGTTGGAAATAATTGACAACAACAACAAAAGTAATTGCGGAAAAAGAAACTATAAAAAATATATTGTAAAGAAATTGGGGCCGAAATTACAACAACATTGTAAGTTTGCATTGAATTCAAAGAAAATTTCCTTTTTGAGTTACTGCCGTGGCAAATGTTCAGAGTTTCGTTATAGGAACGATCCAATGGACCAAAACGGGACTGTAGATGATAGACTCCTTAAGGGAGGTACGGGAAATTGAGCTGCCAAGTGGTGACCAATAAACCAGTAACCAGCATTTCAGTGAATTTCATCAGTTCGCCAGTTGCCCGCAGGCTGAGCATTCGCAAAGATAATGTTCCAGTGTCTCTTTGTCCACCGCGCATGCTCTGCATTCAGCCGATTCCACTTTAACGAGTATCTGGAGATGGGGTCTTAGAGGTAGGTGCACTGTGATAACCGCTACAATTTTACTTAGTTCGTCCAAAAGTAGAAACAGGTGTGCCTATCCACCATTAACATCATTCCAAATTACCTTTGTGGTATACCCTGTATTGCTACTGTTTCAAAACCTGAGGTGTTCCTGGCTGACCCCGGGCGAGCAAACTCATCTGTCTGGATACACAAATTATTTTTACCGTTTTCCCCACTGAGAGTCTAGTCATTGTTTCCTTGTATAACCTAGTCTCACTGACTTAGTGTCGAAGCAACGGTTAGCCTTAATTACCACTTGGCTACCCATTGGATGGTAAACGGACTCGGTGGTTGGAGCAGCAGCTCACATGAAGTCTTCTTAAATGCCAACAATTTCGACTTTAAAAACTGAATTTTAATAATTTAGATTCATTTGCGAAAATTTTATAATTCTTCTAAAAAGACAGAGTTCTGTTTTCTTCGAAGAGACCGTGATCCTTCGCCCAGTTCGCCACCTACTCTGACTGCCAAACTTTCGACCATTTATTATTGTGGCCTGAATCAGGATTTCTTTACAAAATATAGAACTATATAGAAGGGCAATTATAAAACGACAAAGAGAGTTACTTAAAGAAACAAGTGAGAATATACAGAATATTTTTACAGAATAGGACAGTTACTTGTACGTATACTTGGACCGTGAAGAAATAAAGGAAATACCTAAGTCAATATTTAAATACTAGAGCCAGTTCCTATAAACCATCGGTACTGTTGTAAGAGCTTTTGACCTTAATAAAATGGATTCATTTACAAATCTTAAAGCTCACAGTGAAAACCCAGTGGGAAGATTAGTTTTTCATACTGATATACATTGGAAACGTATATCTTAGGAAGTAATGATTGTGTAAACAAACAGTTAAAACATAATACCCTCCTTGTCATTGAGTAACGGTTACCGAAAACATACGTTGCATGCAATTTAGCAATCTATCAGCTTTAGTGGCGGCAAAGCAATGACAGGATATAAAACCAGTAAACATAGAAACTGGAAAAGCCGCAAACGAGTAGACAAACACTATTCGCCAGCGAATTACCGCCACGGGGTGCCGGCAATCTGCCGACTGATTTTATTTGCTTGCGGATTTGTTGGTGTCGATAGCGTTTCTAGAATGCTGTTGACAGCTGGCTTGCTGGGTGTACGTTGCAACATTTTGTGTCACTTTCTGGCGCCACAAATATTTGCCATTACTGAGCAATTGTGCTCAACGCCGCTGGTTTCCATGTTCTACAATGTGTTGAACAAGCAGACTGCTCAATAAGCTTTCGAGTTGCACAAAAATATATGTGTTAGTCGAATAAAAAATATTCCAGTATGTTTTTGTAATTCATATGCTTGGGAATTTGTGACCAAATGACCACTTTTGGCAGGGTCAAATTCTCTTGTATTGCCATTATTCACTCAGCATAGCTTTTATTCTCTAACGTATAATTGTTATGAGAATTAATCGCTAACTGCAGTTGTGAAGTATTGGAAAACTATTGCAGCATGTTACACAGCGAAGAATAGTTTTGTTCAATTAAGGGTTACTTGTATCATCTACAGCAAATTGAAGTAAATAGAGTGTTAATTATTAGGTCTAATATAAAAAACCCCATTATTTTAATATTCTATATTTTAGGCTGTATGAAGTATTGAAACAACAAGGAAAATTGTCTTGAGTGATCTTCATATTAGCAGTGTCTCGATCACCTAAAAATTAACCACTGAAAAAAAATACCATATGGTACTGTTTAAATAGTGCTGAATATGAAATATTGTAAGAAGTTCTCTTGGATCGAGAACAAAATCGATCAATTTCTGAAGCGAATGGATACTGGTGATGAAAAGTGGAAAATTTACGACAACATCATGCGATTGCCGGGAAGGTTCAAGCAGACATTGACGGTCAGGAAGGTTATGATATATTTTTTTGAGATTTACAGGGAGTATGTTATAAATTGCTCCCCTACAGCCAGGCGTTTAATTTGAGCCTGAACTATCAACGTTGATAGTTCATGCTCTTCCTTTAAAGGAAGAAATCCCCCAGAAGCGGCACACTTTGGCTAATAAAAGAGATATTATATCCACATATGTCGATAGTGGCTCGCCAGAACTCCGGGAGCCTAGTTGGAAGGTTCTTACGTATTCACCGCTTAGTCCCGAACTAGCACCTTCTGTTCCTCTATATGGCGAGGGATGTTGCTTGTGAAAACTAAGTACCAAAAGAAGCTTAAGAAAATCTACTCTCTCAATTTTTTATCGTCCCTAAGGTTTCCATGAGAGTGGGATTATAAACCTTCAAAATGGCAAAAAGCGCCACCGATCAAAACGATGCTTATTTGACCTAAATTAGAACAAATTCCTAACACGGTTCTTAAAAGAACACGTGTCTGAACACTCGGAAGTCCTCACACACTTTGACTTTATACCGGATCACTTGGATCATGGAGTCGCCAAACCGAACTCTGGCAAAACCGTCTCTGCCTAAATACCGGCAAGGGAGTTGAAGAGGAGAGGCAGTGAGCTTCTTTACGGTTGGATCAATGCTTGGGGGGAAGGTTAATGTAGGGATTTACAATCATGAGCTCTCTTTCAACTCCAGCTTCAGACATTCTGATTATTGCAGTGTTTTCTAAGCCGAGGTTGCAATCATTAAGGCAGCAGTAGATTTACTGCTCCGGAGTGCAGTCTCCTTCAGAGAAGTGACAATCCACCCAGAAAACAGGGCTTGAGCACATTAACAGTGCATTCCGGTCTGCCTAATATCGCTATCAATAGAATAGAGTGACTTTGTGATAAGACTGGTATGAGTGCCAGGCCTAAAAAATTGTAAAGCTAATGACCTAGCAAGGAACCGCCGTTATCAGTAAAGTGGTAGGTCGGTGCTCCCATATCCTCTTGTGTTCTACTTCAATAAAGCTGGGTATCGCGGGTCGCAAAAGGCTTTTGACCCTAGATCTATGCGAAGAGATCTAGTGATCTCTTTACCCTCAGTAAGGCTAACCTCTTCCTAGTTGTAGAGCTTTTAATAGCCCAATGCCCTATTAGCGTCCATGCTGTAAGGCTGAGAATCTTACCAGGCGCCATCTGCAGATACTGTATGGTAGAAGATGAGGAGGAAAGAACTCAACACTTCCTTCTTGACTGTCCCGCATTTGGGAGATCAAGACTTGGGATCACATATCTTCAGACATTTCATCGAGCTGGCGGAAATGAAAATTAAGCGCCTGTAAAAATTAAATTTTGCTTACCTAGCAAAAAAATGACTATAATGTTTGACAGCTCCCATCATAGTGTACAGCTGCTGCTTTACACTATTATTTTTTCCAGAATTCTGCTATTCTGCTTTTTCCAGAATGGATAAGGAAGCGAAGCAAATTACTCTACGTGCAAAACGAAATATCTTCTGCCATAAAGCAAAGAGTCGTCGCACTTGCGACTAGACTCCCACGTCACTGTTGACGGTCACAACTTTGAAGTCGTAGAAAACTTCGTATATCTTGGAACCAGCACTAACAGCAACAGCAACATCAGACTCGAAATACAAGGCAGAGTAACTTTTGCCAACAGGTGCTACTTCAGACTGAGTAGGCAATTGAGAAGTAAAGTCCTCTCTCGACGAACAAACACTCTATAAGTCATGTGGGCGATGACAATACTGATGAGTCGACGACTCGAGAGAAAGATTCTGCGAAAGATTTATGGTCCTTTGCGCGTTGGCCACGGCGAATATCGCATTCGATGGAACGATGAGCTGTACGAGATATACGACGACATTGACATAGTTCAGCGAATTAAGAGACAACGGTTACGCTCACTAGGTCATGTTGTCCGAATGGACGAAAACACTCCAGCTCTGAAAGTATTCGACGCAGTACCCGACGGGGGAAGCAGAGGAAGAGGAAGGCCACCACTCCGTTGAAAGGACCAGATGGAGAAGGAGCTGGCTTCGCTTGGAATTTCCAATTGGCTCCACCTTGCGAAAAGAACAAACGACTGGTGCGCTGTTTTTAACTCAGCTATAACGCCAGTAAAGAAGAAGAAGAAATATTGACAGAGCGGGTATTCGACCCTCAATCGGACTTTTACCAATAAAATCGGCCAATATTTGAGGTATCTTACTGAGTATCAGATGATAAAATTGCTTCGGTTACTTTCCCCTTAGCTCAAAATACCTAATCTAATGGTTGTATTCTTCTGATTGACTTTCTACTCTATTGAAGTACTCTAACTTCCATATATAGTACCTAGTTTTGGAAAACAGTTATCTCTAAACAGAATCTGGCAGCTTTGAAATTTAAAACAATTTAGAAAAATGATTAAAGTAAGCACAAACTTCATCTCACTTTAAGTAGAAAATTATGAAAACAAGCTTTAAAGCATCTAGCGCTCCATTTCTCAGTTTGCGAACGTACATTCCAGCAACCCAATTAAGCCATCAATTGCGAATAAGCGTAAGCATAGAATGCCGCGCTTCAACGCCAACAACGCCAATGAAATTATGCAATACTTCACTGCACCCGGGCACAAGACACATCACATTAGCTGGCATCTGACGTATAAGGCGGCTGCCAAGAGCATTTTCCAAGTCCAAAGCAGCGCTGAAATGGCTGTGCTGCGGAACGTTACGAAAATGGCGCTATAAGCGGCTGACAGCTAGCCAGGCATTTCGTCTGCCAGCAAAGAGGCTTCATGCCAACGTATTGCCACATTAATTTGGCGCGTAATGCCACGCAGCTGTTGCTGTTGCTCAGCGTCGATTCGTTTTGCAATGCAATTTCTCATGCACACGAAGAACTGGCGCAAAGAAACCCCAAAAAAGGCGTAAACGCTTAAAGCAGGAAGGTAATACAGATGGTTGAGTCCTTCCCCAACCGCACATTTGCTTCTTAAGCTTTGGGAGCTCTTCTTTTTTTTTGCAACAAAAATTTGTTTTCGGCCCGATCTGCCAACCACTATAGCGTATACCCTCAATTAAGTGCGCCAACAATAAGGGAAGGCAAAAAATGTTGCTACACTCTCTGGTTGTGTACGGCACGCCGACTTATTGCCAATTTAAATTCACTGCCAAATAGCGAAGAAGCCGCCAACATGTACGACAGCAACAGCGACAAATGAATGCGGCTGTTGGATGTCTGCAATCCCCGTTGGGTTTTCGGACACTTGGTCCATCTACGGCTTCCTTGCGTGGCAAGTTTACTACTTTCAGCCTGTTGAGATCCGTTAGCCAATTTGGTATGCCAGTGACTGCTGGCAGCGCGTTATATTCTCGTTAACAACACTGCGCACCCCCGTCCACTGAACAACTCACCATGCCGAAGGTTGCGAGAATTACGTGTTGTTGCATCCATATGTATAGCACATGGACAAGCACTTGCATGTAGGTAGGCTTCATATTTGCGAGCTCACGCCTTCATTTGCATACACTAGGGTGTTCCTTATCAGAAGTGTAATTTATTTCGAAAAAAACGTCTATCAATTTATCTCAAGAATCATCGAATTTTCTCACTTCCGTGCAAACCAAAGCTGTAGAAGTGGTGCATTCACTAACTGAACGAACATGTCTAAAGCGATTCCCACCATATAAAGGTGGTGATTTTAGCTTGGAGACGGCCAAAAAATTTTTAAATGAAGAACTGGCAGTTTTAATCGTTGAAAATTGTTTCAAACTACAAAAAAAAACGCATAACTTTTGGGAGTCAAAGAAGCAGCCAATTGAAATCGTTTAAAAGCAGCCGGAACATTCAAAAGCGCAAAAAGTGGGTGTTATATGAATTGAAGCCAATAGACGTTGAAAGACGATTAAAAATATGCTGCTTAAACGCTATAAAACGAAATCAGCTTGTGACTGCCGATGAAAACCGATCAAATCTGGCTTATCAAACTGTTGATTTGGTTGATAGCGAATATAAATGACGCTGAGGTATTAAGGTGGGATCAGAAGGGCATGTTGAATTAAGAACTTCCAACTTCTGATGACGGCGGAGCAGACAATTCATTTCCCTTACATTGAAGAAGTTCGAATAGCAATTACCCGTTTGAAGAACAACAAAGCGGTGTCGTTCGATGGATTGCCAGCCGAGCTCTAATGCGGCGGTGAAAAACTGATAAGGAGCATGCATCAGCATCTTTGTAGAATATGGTCGGACAAAACCATGTCCGACGATTGGAATTTAATTGAGCTCTGCCCAATACACAAAATGGCAACCCCACAATCTGTGCCAACTACCGCGGGATAAGTCTCCTGAACATCGCTTACCGAGCGTACTATGTGAAGGATTAAAGCCTGCCGTCAACAAACTAATTGCACCTTATCAGTGTGATTTAAGATCTGGAAAATCTACAATCATAAAAGGTAGATCGACATACATCACCTCTTCGTCGATTTGAAAGCCGTCTTCGACAACATAAAAAGGTACGGCCTCTATCCGACTATGTCTGAAAACCAAAATATCCGTCAGGTTTGGGAAAAACCTATCCGAACCGTTCCATACAAAGTCAAGTTTCAGAGAAGGAGACTATCTATCGTGTGACTTCTTCTTCTTGCTGCAGAAAATAATTCAAGCTGCGGACCTAAATAGAGAAGGTACAATCTTCACATGCTGGCATACGCCGATGATACTGACATCCTCAACAAGCGACAGTCCTAACTTCGAAGTCGTAGATAATTTCGTCTATCTTGGAATCAGCATTAACACCACCAACAACGTCAGCCTAGAAATTAAACTCAGAACAACCCTTACCAAGAGGTGCTACTTCGGACTAAGTAGGCAATTCTACGAATCACTCAACATCACCGTCCTGCTATATGGTACATAATGGTCGATTACAGCATCAGATGAGTCGGCGTTACGATTTTTCGAAAGTAAGGTTCTGCAGAAGATTTATGGTTCTTCGCGGTGAATACCGCAGTCGATGGAAGAACAAAACTATTATATTCACGCTCCTTAAAGTTCAGATCTTGCCACTTCTGACTATCATTTGTCCGGTTCGATGCAGAATGCTCTAAATGGAATATGTTTCACACCGCAGGGGTTATCAAAAATTGACTTGGTTACTTCTTTCGGAATGAAATCCAAGAATTGACGAAAAGACGGAAATATATTCGTGTTATATTGTATATATTGAAACAAATTGTTGACCACCCTAATACCCATACACATATACAGACATGCTTAATCATACATTTGCGCAACGACTTGAGGCACTCCATCACGCTCAGTGTCAGTTCTGCCAGCACTTCTCCCTTGATTAGTGGCACATTGCTAGTGTATTTCGTCGCCCTTTATTGTCGTTAATGTTTGTATGTAAGCTTCCGAACACGAATAGCCACATAGAAGGTGTATGCCTCACAAACAAAAAAAAACAAAAAAAGAAACCCGAAATGCTTCACAAGCAAAAACAAAAAAGAAACCCCAAACAACACCAAAAACAAAGCGCAGGTTTGCACAGAAGACTCTTTGGTTGCTATTTGTTGTTGTTGTTCTCAAAAACTCCAAAACAAAAAAAGCTCTATAAATGCAAGTTGGCAGCTTTTCCATGTCGGCTTTTGGTCATCAGACTTTGTTCCAATTACAACCAAACCATGACAAAGTTCTAAATTAATTATTGTTGTTGTGTGTATGTAGTCCAGCAAGGCTCGTGTGCTCGTGCCAAATAGCATAGTTTTTAATTTCGTTCTACTAAATGTCGACGTTCAAGTGGACTTGTGTTTTGGCAGCTCTAAAGAACCCTTCATCGTAATGGGCAAACATATGGGCACTCGGAAACTTGTTTATATATTATATACTCGCATAGTACATACATACATGGAAGTAGACATATAACATTTAGGTTAAGTCGGAACTCGAGAAATAAAAAAATATTTTATTTTGTAATTCAGGTCGTAATAGGTTAGTTAGTTGTGCAGTTTGGGCATACACTGTGTTGGTGTGGAATATAGAATTCCTTATAATAGAATAGAAGCCAAAACCGAAAGTGTTGGAATTTAAATAAGTTTTTAAATCTAATGAAAGTGCGGAGCAAAATTGAAATGTAATACCGATGACAAGTTTAGTTCGATTTAGATAAAACGCCTCCATCAAGTTGTGTGGCTCTAAACTGGGATCGTAGAGTTTCGTTTTTTCGAAATAGCCCAATTACAATTGAGAGCTAAAGTTTTTTACTCACTCATATGTAGGTTGCCTATTATATTTTGAGATTAGAGAACAAAAACAAACATTAATTACCGAAACCCGCTTTAATGATTTTCAATTCTCGAAGTACTTTTAACACTCTGATTAAGGTATCTCCAAAACATACGTTCTGAACGCATCAACGGCATCTTCAGGTGTAGAAACCGTTGATTTCACTGTTTATTTTCTACGTACTGGAATGTAAATAAGTCATTCGGTGCCAAGTTAAGACTTTATGGTGGATTTCTCCTCAAATCGATGTTCTGCGGACTCCAAAATGCCGTTGTTTCAGTCGATGAGTGAGAGCTGGTCTTCGGCGGTTGAATTGGCTCGAATCACACAACCTCCAGCTCCCTCCAGCTAACAAATAAGCACCTACCCCTCGAAATAAGTATGCTCACGACGACGGATATTCTTAGGACACAAAAAGCAGTAAACTACCTAGGCGTAAGGCTGGACCTTAGACTAACCTTCTGAATACAAATCCCGCATACCGCAGAAAAGGCAATGAAGATCACCTCCCAACATAACAGACTAATAGCCGACAATCAGCGTCCTATTATACGGAGCTGAGATCTGGGCAGATGTGCTTAAAAAGGAAAACCGGCGTAAGGTAGTGGTCAGAGTGCAGCAAACCGCAGATGTGGTTCCAGGGTGGGCGACGGTTCCTTAAAGGAGGGTTTTAAGTGACCTGCACTGACGATGCGGAAGGCATTTTCCACCCCCACACTTGCCAAAAAAAAACCAAATCCACGAATCATTATCTTTCGCAATGTCATAGATGAAGCACGTCGCCATCGTATGTTTTAACATTTCTCTCGACCAATCGGGTCGGGCCTTTATTCAGCGATTGACAAATTGTGAGGAATCCAACAAGAACGAATATAATGCATGCAGATTCCACTAATGCCTACAGTTGTCTCTATCTGACGATAGATCACATGACGATCTTGAAATATCAGTTTGCGCTCAGCATCAATAGTTCACGTAACAACCACTGATTTTGAATGACTGGCACGAAATTCGTCATTGATAAATACTGGTCTTTGATGGATCTTCATGACCAAAAATAAGATTAAGTAAATCAATGCACTGTTACTGAGTTAAGCTACGTCAAAAATTGAACAAAATATTCGCAAGAACAACAGCACGCTGATACTTTTGCGATTGCCTTTGACTCAGAAGCATCTCTCGACCCCAAAGGCACCGATAGTGGCCCAGCGCCATCAGCTTTGAATATTCCTGCGATTTTGATACGACCAAACTAGTCTTATTGAAAAGAAACCCGATGTCGTTTTTAGTGAGGTTAAGCATTCCTTAGCCTCGAACCTTGAACGCTCCGGATCAGTAGATCAACTGCTACTTTGATGGATGCAATCTCGATTTGAAAAATGACCAATCTTCCCCCAAGTCTTGACCCATTGGTGAAAAAAGGGCGCACCTTCAGCTTTCCTACCCATGTCTCCTTCCAGGTATGACGGCAGGCAAAAGACCGACGCGACGGTACATGTTTCGGTGACGTTATGATACAAGTAACCTGATATGAAATCATAGCATAAGGTATCAGTGCTTTCAGGCCAAAATTCTAATTATTTAATTACAAATTTAACAAAAAAATTATATCACTTTAATTAAAGTAGTTTTAATATAAACCTTTTAGAACCATCTTTTCTCCAGAAGTTCTGTATTACTTCTCATCTCAACTACAACTCCACGACATATGCGTACAAGTGTGAGTGTATTTACTTCCGAACAAGACACAACATACTTGTCAATCTAATTTTACCCTTCTTTATGAGTGTTTGTGCACATGCACAAGCATTTGCTCCACATCGGACGACATCTCAATATTAAGCCACTCAGGCACTTTACCGTCACTAAACAAGCAGGAAGCCTTATGTAGCCTTATGTATAGAAATCTTACATACACAGTTTCAGCTGTTCAGCAGCTACTCACTAGCATTGCATGTCTAACTCTACAGGCACTACTTTAACTGAACACACATATATGTATGCTTAGAAATTTGTAAATGTGCCTAGGTATGCCCTTAATTTCGAATATCCGTACTTGCATATTTGTATTTACTAATGTATTTGTATTCGTTTTCCCTGTTTATATTTCTACCCTCTGTTTGTATTTATATTTGCTGTACAAACACACACACACACTCAAACTCAACCACACATACACAAGCATGACAGTTTTCCGCTTCCGATTTACCGTTTGTCAAGCCGGAATGTACCAGGTCTGTTTGCAGTTTCATCATTTTTCGCTGCTGCTTCCTTTTTCGCTTTTCTCCGCACTCTCCCCAACTCGTCTGCAGACAGCGATGTTTACTCCTTTGCTTATGCACATAAATAAGGCAGCTTGAGTACCATTTCATCTGAGACTACACGTTGAACACAAACACACATGCACACCTACACAGGCATACATTTGCTGGTAGAAAATGTGCCGTTATACTCGTTTGTACCAAAGTCTGGTGCTAATTTCATTGGAGTTTAATATTTTAATAGGCTTTAAGCGTGTAACGGTGCAAATGTCAAGTGTCAGTGGCGGAAAGCGAAAAGGTAAAGCGAAAAGGAAAAGGGAAAAAGCAAATGACAGCAGGTGCACTTAAGAATACAAACACAAATAGCTAGACGTATATATGTATTTCTCATGTATACCCATAAATTATTTATTTAAATTTTAAGCTGCATTTACGACTTTCGCTATGTAAATTGATGCAAAATTATTAATGCGTCATAAAGTATGCGTTAAAGAGCTTATAGCTCAGTGGTTTCACTTGCCAGCTTGCGGCAGCTGCAAGAATTTGCAAATATCACTTCGAAGAGAAACCGAAAACCCGAACCTCAGCTGGCGCATTATTGAAACATATACGATTTCCCTTCACAAGAAAGGTTTAAGGCTAGATTACCCCCGCTTTATTCAATATATCTTTAGTCAAAGAGTTCCTGAGAGTGCAGATAGTAATTCTTTACGTACAATTAAGACCAATGAGCAAAAATTTATGGTAAAAGCTAAAGGCCTTACTTCTGGCTAACTCCAACTTCTTAAAAAACCAATGTTTTTTCCCTCTGGATTGATTCGGAAATATTTTCCGTTAAAGTGGTGGTTTTCTTATAGTGCTAACAATTGTTTTGTTGGTGTCAACTTAAAATGGTAGTCACAGTAGTCAAGTGAAGCTCTCGAAAACGCAGGTATTCTTATCAATGATAATGAATAAGTACGAACTTAAACCATAATGCGGCTAAGACATTTCAGTATACTGCAACAGCTCATTTGAACAGTACAGTCTTCTTCTGTATACTTGAATATCTGTAGGAAACTTCCAGACAATGATGGTTGCCTTGGACTGATTTCAGCCAATGCTGAGCTTGGACTCTCCAGTGTTCTATTCTGTTGCCTTGGTCCACACCTTTTCACTTCCCTCGCTTTCTCTCTCTGTTATATATCACTGATGGCATGATATAACGAATGATCCAAGTAAAGATACGTTTTTCAATAGCCTTCTTTTGACAGATCACACGTGAGACGTGTCAAGCTGTCAAGTTATTTTTATTCAGTACTGTTTGGCATTTCATCTTGGAAAGACTTACACCGAACAACGTTTACAAATCGTTCAACTACATTACAGAAAATTCACGTTCTGTAAAGAATGTGTTTCGCGCGCTTCGCCTCAATTTATGGTCAATATAATCGGCCTACTGAGCTTACTAATCGCAACACCATCACCCATCTTGAGACCCAGCATTCATTATCCAGCACGCAGTGAGGAAAATATACATAGCAGCCGTAGCTGAGAGTGCACACGCTGCGCTGCAAGCGAGAGTCGATTGGGTGCCGTTCGCAGCAACTCGGACTAACGGATGGAACGATTTGGCGCATTTTACGACAAGATCTTAAACTGAAAGTGTATAAAATACAGCTTGTACAAGAACTGGAGCCGTTTAACCTTCCCAAGCGACATCGCTTCGCTCTATGGGCTCCAAGTTCCAAGAAGATCCGACGTTTTCGAACTAAATTTCGTTTAGCGATTAGGCTCATTTCTGGTTCAATGAGAATGTAAACAAGAAAAAACGTTAACTTCGGCTGCACCGGAGCTAATATACCCTTCACAGGTGCATTTCCTTTAGTAACTAAGTGTCCAGTTTGTATGGAAGCTATATGCTATGGTGAGCCGATCTGAACAATTTCTTCCAATATTACAAAATTTCTATGAACAATAACTCATACCAAATTTCCTGAAGATATATCGTCAAATGAAGAAGTTTCTCATGCAAACATTTGATTCCGATCGTTCAGTTTGTATGACAGCTATATATTATAGTGGTCCGATATCGGCAGTTCCGACAAATGAGCAGCTTCTTGACGAGAAAATGACGTTTGCAAAATTTCAAATCGATATCTTAAAAACTGAGGGACTAGTCCGTATATATACAGCCAGACGGACAGACAGACAGACGGACATGACTAAGTCGACTCAGCTCAACATACTGATCATTTATATTTACACTTTATAGGGTCTCCGACGCTTCCTTCAGGGTGTTACAAACTTCGCCACAAACTTTATATACCCTGTACAAAATTCAAAATTATCTCATTAAAGCTCTCTCCTCTACTTCAAAACTTTTAAATTCTTCTTCATACAGCAACTAAACTATATCTTCTTAGCTTGTTTCCACACCACATCCTTACAGTTTTTAAACACCTTTGCGCTGATGAGTTATCTTACAGCTTATGGCACCTGCAAACCAGAAGCCGATCAGAAGTCATATTGTGGAAATAATTATTGTCCAAAAACAGATCGACTTCGCCATTTTTTAGAAAATCCAACTATGAAATTCAACTCTTAATATTAAATAAAAGAAATTCAATATATGAATATTCGAATTCGACAACATACAAAGAGAGACCATTGATAGTTTAAGAGATAAGCACAATGAACTTCCAAGTTTCAGATACGATATGGGAGCAGAAGATTCCTTCAGCGAAGTGATATATATTGTATGCAGTACTAGTAATATATATAGTCATGTACTTTTGAAATTAATGTGCATCTGTGTTAGGGGGCGTGAGAGTTTCCACACTTCCTCCCATTTGCAAGCGGAACCACACGATTTACAACAATCGCACGCTGCACCAACAGCGTTGGCAATAATTAACAATCATCAATGGCGCAAAGTCAACACAGACGCAGCTGCAACGCTGCGTTGCCAGCGAGTTACGACGCCAGTCGAAGTTACAGCAGAAGCAGAAGCAACAGCTGCGCCGACACGTACACTCGTCACTCATTTAAATTTGCGCAAACACGCACTTGTGCATGCAAATAACGGCAGATGCACGCGGAAAAAGAGAATAACAAACGACTGTATACCAGCAAGTGTGTATGTGTGTGTATGCCTGTGAGCGCTGATGCAACCTCAATGCGATTCCACCTAATTCGTATTAAAAACGCTCGCAGGCGCAGAAACTCGTGGCGGGAATGGCAGCTATACGCGCACATTCATGTAAATGCAAACTTAAGTCATATTTGCGCGTGGGTGCATGTGGTTGAGTCGAAAAGACTTGGGTAAGTACAAACGGAATTACGCTGGGAGGAACATATTTGCCGTGTGCGCGCTTGTCAACTCAGAATAGATCATGGAACCGTTTTCATGTTACTCCGCAACACAATCTGGCAGGTGAGTGCGTCGCAGGGTTAACATTACAACAAAAGCAGTGTTGGGACTTAACTAATACGCTGCCACGAAACGTCACATTTGTTTCAGTTTGCAACTCAATTTACCTGACGACAACGAATTATTGAAGGTGTGGGGTATTTCCAGTGCTATGGGCAACTATTTTTATACTCTCGCAACAATGTTGCTAAGGAGAGTATTATAGTTTTGTTCACATAACGGTTGTTTGTAAGTCCTAAAACTAAAAGAGTCAGATATAGGGTTATATATACCAAAGTGATCAGGGCGACGAGTAGAGTCGAAATCCGGATGTCTGTCTGTCCGTCCGTCCGTCTGTGCGTCCGTCCGTCCGTCCGTCCGTGCAAGCTGTAACTTGAGTAAAAATTGAGATATCATGATGAAACTTGGTACACGTATTCCTTGGCTCCATAAGAAGGTTAAGTTTGAAGATGGGCAAAATCGGCCCACTGCCACGCCCACAAAATGGCGGAAACCGAAAACCTATAAAGTGTCATAACTAAGCCATAAATAAAGATATTAAAGTTAAATTTGGCACAAATGATCGCACTAGGCAGTGGCATATTTGGAAGTAATTTTTTTGGAGAAGTGGGCGTGGCTCCGCCCCCTACTAAGTTTTTTGTGTATATCTCGGAAACTACTATAGCTATGTCCACCAAACTCTACAGAGTCGTTTCCTTCAAGCATTTCCATATACAGTTCAAAAATGGAAGATATCGGATAATAACCGCGCCCACCCCCCATACAAAGGTTATGTTGAAAATCACTAAAAGTGCGTTAACCGACTAACAAAAAACGTCAGAAACACTAAATTTTACGGAAGAAATAGCAGAAAGAAGCTGCACCCGGGCTTTTTTTAAAAATTGAAAATGGGCGTGGCCTTGCCCACTTATGGAAAACCATATCTCAGGAACTACTTGATCGATTTCAATGCAATTCGGTATATAATATTTTCTTAACACCCTGATGACATGTACGAAATATGGGTGAAATCGGTTCACAACCACGCCTTCTTCCAATATAACGCTATTTTGAATTCCATCTGATGCCTTCTGTATATAATACATATATACATTACGAGCCAATGATGATAGCGGAATAAAACTTTACACAAATACGGTATTTGAAAAATATGTAAATGACGTATAATGAAATCTCGATTATCACTTTATCATGCGAGAGTATAAAATGTTCGGTGACACCCGAACTTAGCCCTTCCTTACTTGTTGTTATTATACCTTAAACAGGGTGTATTAAGTTTGCTCAGACGAATGCGTCGAAGACCCTATAAAATGTAAGTATGTACTCGTATAAATGTTTAGCATGTTGAGCTGAGTCGACTTAGCCACGTCCGTCTTTGTCGCAACGCGAACTAGTCCTTCAATTTTACAGATGTCTATCTGAAATTTTGCACATGTTCTTTTATTCCTAAGAGACTGCTCATATGTCGTAGTAATAGAGCATATAGTTCCCATACAAACTGATCATTTGGAATTAAGTCCTTGTCTGAAAAACTTTTTCATTTGACGCGATATCTTCACCAAACTTCGTAGATTATATTATTATCTTAGAAAATAATCTGTGCAAATTTTTGTAAAGATACATTGTCAAATGTGAAGGTTGTCCATACAAGAACTTGATTCCGATCGTTCAGTTTGTATGGCAGCTATATGCTATAGTTAACCGATCTGAACAATTTCTTCGGAGATTACATTGTTGCCTTAGAAAATAATCTGTTCTAAATTTCGTGAATATACCTTGTCAAATGTGAAAGTTTTCCATACAAGCATTTGATTCCGATCGTTCAGTTTGTATGGCAGCTATATGTTATAGTGGTCCGATATCGGCCATTCCGACAAATGAGCAGCTTCTTGAAAAGAAAATGACGTTTGCAAAATTTCAAAACGATATCTTAAAAACGTATATATCCAGACAGGCAGACGGACAGACAGACAAACAGACGGACATGGCTAAATCGACTCAGCTCAATATACGGATCATTTATATATATACTTTATAGGATAACCGACCCTTCCTTCTGAGTGTTACAGACTTCGTGACAAATTCAATATACCCTGTTCAGCGTATAAAAAGTCTTCACGAGTTAAAAGCTAGGGCAAACATTTTAACTGTTTTCCAAGACTGAGTTTTGAATCAAAGGAAATTAAGTATAGCTTAAATAAATAACATTTTTGTCAAAGGCCTTGAAGTTATGAATCCCACATCGGACCACACTTTACTTCTACATATGAAAGCTAAGAAAACATGATGTGGTTCTCACTGATTTATTTTTGATTGAACTATGTGATTAACAATATATCACAAGAAGATATTGAAGGCAGCAAACTAAGTACTTAGCATACAAAATAAAAACGAAAATTTTGAAAAAATCACGATATATTGCTAAACATAACCACATATGACCCAGTGACATACGACAAAAGAAATTCACACGAAATCAAATCTGGATTATACAAGGTGCTTTCCAAAGTAAACGGAACGAACGCAAAATCCATTTAATTTATTCAAAATAATGTCCTTCTGCTTCAATACAGCTTTCTGCACGGTCCAAAAGCATGTCGAACGCTTTCCTTTCATGTTCAAATGCATTTTTTCGAAAAGGAAGAAGTCGCAGGGTGCCATATCAGGTGAATACGAGGAGTGGTTAATGGTTAAAATGAGATTTTTGGTCAAATAATCGGTCACCGGAAGGACACCTTCGAATGTTAGATTCTGAGCAATTTTTGGTCGTTAGTCAATTTCAATCACACACCTTTCGTAAGCCCAAATTTTCGGTCAAAATGCGATAAATCGATATTTTGGAGATGTTCAATTCCATTTCCATGAATTTCAATGATGATTTCGGCTGATTTTTGATGAATTCACGCACAGTTTCGATGGAATTTCCGGTGATCACGAATTTTGATTAGCCCACATGTTGATCGGCATTTATGTCCTCACGACCACTTTGAAAACATTGAAACCACTCGTGCATTCTGCTACGGGGTAAGCAATCATCGCCGTAAACTTGTTTCATCAATTGAAACGTTTCGGTAAAAGTTTTACCAATTTTAAAACAAAATTTAGTGTTGGCTCTTTGTTCGAAGCTCATTTTCGCACCGATAACACAAGCATACTGACATTTAAAACGCAATAACTTCACTTCCAATCCAAATATCATAAATTCTCACTGAACAATCGATAAAGATAGCAGACTCTAACGCGCCAGTCGACATATAGATGGCGCCACCAGGCGGCGCTAGATTCAAAAAGTCCTGTTTACTTCGGAACGGACCTTGTATGATGACCGGCGCATGCTTTCTCCTTGGTTCCTTCGTCACTAGTGTGACAGTCACTAGACTATGGGTGAACTTTCTCATGTCATTGTCATTTTATACTGCCTATGACCTCAGCTACATATCTCGTTCACTTGGAAGTGCCCAGGAACCATTTTATACTGTATATGGCTCAAGCAGCTCACGACTTCAAGACTTAGACTAATTCTCTAGGTAGCCAAAAAACATCCATTTTGAAAACTAGAACTGACACGAGTAGGTCCTTGTGTCATTTACTACAGTGACCATATAAAGGAACGTAAATTGAGTGTGGGATGCGTGATGTGGGAGAGACTCCATCACCGAGCACTGGCATTCACCCTGATAGATGAACGTCTAGCCACAATCCCCATCAAAGCGAAGTTCTTCAACATATCGCTGATTTGCCCCAACACCCCGACGGAAGAGAAGAACGATGTGGCCAAAGGTGTATTTTATGAGTCGTTGGAGAGCAGCGTTCATAGCTCCCGCCACGATGTTAAAATCGTGCTTGGCAACTTCAACGCCAGAGTGGGCTTAGAAAGTATCTTTTAGCATATATGATTTGAGGCTGATCGACTTCGCCTGGACCCGAAACATGGTTATCTGTAGTAGTAGATTCCAGCATATGAAAATTCTAGATTGGCTCTCTCTGGATCGGAAAGCCACCAACCAGATTGATCATGTTATGATACACGGAAGACACGTCTCTAGTGTTTTAGACATGTATACGCTCTGAGGTCCTAGCATTGACTCGGACCATTATCTTGTTGCAGCGAAAATACGCACCCGCCTCTGTGCAGCAAACATCGCATGTCAACAAACACAAGGAAAGTTCGTACTTATCACACGGCCGTCGTACACGTTCCGTAATTGTTTCGTTTGGACTGTATGTACACAAGTCTTCGAAGTATGTTGCCAACGATGGAACACTCTGATCATTAAAAATGACATTTTGAAGTAGAATAAAATACGTTCAAAATCACTTTTTAAAAAACTCTCAAATAGTCTATGAATTTACAGGCAAATTTTATCTATTCTAAAGGAAGCATCACCAAGAAATACTCATGGCTGAGTGTGAAATTCGGATTTTTTCTTCAAAAAGAAAGACAAATGAAAAAAAAGGCAGTCAATTGTTAGACTGATTCAACTCATTGGTTTTGAAAAATATAATTACTCATATCATCAAAAATAAGTATTTTGATCTAACAATTTTCAAGTAACAGTTTTTATCTGGAAATGCCCTTAGTCATATTGGTACATGTAGGTATATATTTGATGTATATTGTGGGCACCTGTTGTGACATGCCAAGCAAATAGGCGAAGCAGGTAACCTTGCAATAATGATATTTGCACATCAGTTGAGGAAAGGGGTTTGTAAAATTGAAGTCGCATGTTGTTTTTTATTTTTTGTTGTTGCCATGCTGCAGTACATGCCAACGTCACGCCATTAATAGCAATATGGCGACATGCAATGCAAAGTAAATTCAGCGCCACAACAAAGAAGGCGTACACAGTCTACTAACTGCATCACCCTCGTAATTTAAAGTCTTTCCGACTTTTCAAAGCTACCGCAATATACAAGATATATGCATATAACATCGCCGTCAGTCGCTACCTAAGCCGGAAACTGCGCGCAACCGACGGTGCCTTTTAACTCGTCAACTACACGCACTCGCTTTGCGTGCGATCACGTAGTTTATTACGTAACCCCCATGCGTTGTCATTTCTCAACGTCTTCCTGGCTGCACTAACACACCTACAACGAGCTTCCTGCTTTGCGCTGTGCTCCAGCACACGCTCTGCGCTGAGTCATTACTCATACGCCCTGGTGCCACTCTAAGCGGATGCTTGTGTGCGTGTGCGTAGAGCGCTGTGCCGCGCATGTGATTATCCCTAGGGATAAAATTTTGCTTACAGTTTGCTGTAAATTTTGCTACTGTTGTTGTTGTTAGCTTCCTGTTCACGCGCTCGTTGTTGTTGTGTGTGATTCTTATTTCCGCCGCTTAGTCAACGTGATCTCAACCTCCACATGATTCATGCATTCTGTTATCGTAGCATCTCGTCCAATGATAATTCAATATAAAGCAGTTCGGGCGCGGGAAAAGTCTTTGAAATTTTGACAAGCAAATAATAATTATATATAGAGCTATACTACTGTGGGCAAAATAGTAAGACTTTTTAGCTTAAATTTCCAACAAAACCCAATCGTCGAAATATTGTCTGATTCTGAAGCATTCAGAATGCTTAAAAAGGGCTTCGGTGATAATTGTTTGTCGCTAGCAAGTGTTTATGATTAGTAAAAATTATTCAAAGAGGATCGAGAACGAGTTGACGGCGAACTACGTACAAGACGGTTATCACCACAAACTGATGATCAACACGTCAATAAAATCAAGGAATTGGTGCTTGAGAATCTAAGAATAATAATTAGAGATCTTACTGGCATCGTTGAAATATCGGAAGGATCAGTGAAAACCATATTGAAAGATTATTTGGGCCTAAGAAAAGTCAAAACACGAATCATAAAACGTATTATTACTGGCGATGAGTCTTGGATCTACAGTGTCGGACAAAACTCATTGGACTAACTCGAGTCTCACACATGTTCCGTCATAACTTTTTACATAGATGCATTAGAAGAATATTTTTTTTTGCAATAGATAGATCACATATTCTATATTAAGAAACAATGCAATAATATTTTTTAACTTTTATGTAAAATTTATAAATTATAACAGAAGGGAAAAAAGTAAAAAATTCGTGCGACATAACTCATTGGACTAACACTTTGGATATCGAAATAACCACTTCCATTGAATTAATTTACCGTTATGTGGCGGGAAAAGAATTTTGCAGGTACTTACAATAATTATAATTATTATAAATCGTAGATCACACTTATTCGAGTTGTTTATTTTAATGATAACGAGTGTGTTGTGATATATTTAAAGTTGTCCCGAATAATGCTACTAAAAAATTATTTTTTTACTATTTTTATAGTAGACAAAATACATTCAACTGAACTTAAATTATTCATTGTAAGCAAATTCACAAAAAATGTGTGGAAAAGAAGCTTTAAAAAATTATTCTCTGGGGAAAACAACTGTTTTTGCTATTTTACGCAAGAACAAAGCTGAAGGAACCGTTAAAAAACTTAATATTGGAGGACGTCCCAGAGTCAATTCGGTAAAGTATGACTTGCGAATAGTGCGCGAGTTTATAAAATATCCCCAGATATCAACAAACAATGTTGTAGATAGCTCACAACTAAGAGAGAGTACGCGTACAATACAACGGCGCGCCGTTGATGTTGGTCTTTTTAGCTTCCGTGCAGTAAAAAAATCTTATATTTCCAAAAAAAATCGGTTAGCACCTTTGGAATTTGCGAAACTGCATATAAATTGGTCTGAAGAGCAATGGAAGCCGATATTGTTTTCAGATGAGTCCAAATTTAATTTGCAGAACTTAGATGGAATGACAGGTATACGAAGACCAACATGAAGCATTTAGAGTGTCGATATTTGCAGGGTGCAGTAAAGCATGGTAGGGTAATATAATGGTGTGGCAATGCTTTTCTGGTCAGGGTCTAGGACCAATTTACAGAGTAGAAGGGAACATGGATGGGTTCCAATATAAAAATATACTGCCAACCCAAATGTTTCCTCACGCTATCCAAAAAATGCTGCCTGATTGGCAGTTTCAACATGTCAATGACCTCAGGCACATCCTCAAAGTTGTGAAGGATTGATTTTTGGAATAATAAGTTTATGTTATAAGATGGTCCGACCAGTTTCGTGACATGAATCCGATTAAAAACTTATGGGAAATTGTCAACAGGCAAATTAAAGAGGAACAGGTCCACGGTTATAAAAACAAGCTACTTGATGTATTAAAACGAGCCGAGAATGGAATAAATGATTCACATATTAGTAATTAAATTTCATTTATGCCTAAAAGATGTGTTGCAATCAAAAAAAAATAATGGCTACTCAGTAAAATATTAATTTAAAACTAATTTATTTTCATATTTAGCTAAAGTCCAATGAGTTATGTCGCACGAATTTTTTACTTTTTTCCCTTCTGTTATAATTTATAAATCTTACATTAAAGTTAAAAAATATTATTGCATTGTTTCTTAATATAGAATATGTGGTCTATCTTTTGCAAAAAAAATTATTCTTCTAATGCATCTATGTAAAAAGTTATGACGGAACATGTGTGAGACTCGAGTTAGTCCAATGAGTTTTGTCCGACACTGTATGCTTACGACCCAGAAACATACGATCAATCGGCCGAATGTCGTGGCAAAAATGAGCCGAAAACGAATAAACCACGTCAAAAATCAAAGTTATGTTGGCCGATTATCGAATTCCTTCAGACCACCCAAACTGTCAACAAGGAATACAATTTGAGTGTTATACGTCGTTTACGCGAAACTATTCGTAAAACGAGGCAGAAATTATGGGCAAACAACTCTTTGATTTTACAACACGATAACGCATTGTCTCAATGCAAGTATATTAATTCTTGAGTTTTTCGCCAAATTTTAAACCAATATCATGCCGCGAACACCGTATTCGTCTAAATTAGCTCCGTGCGAGCAAACTTAAACGACCGCTCTGAGGAAACCGTTTTGAGTCAATTGAAGACATTAAACGTGAATCACTACGCGCACTGAAGGCTATTCCGGAAGACAACTGTTTCGAGGATTGGAAAAAAACGTTGGCACAAGTTTATTGGGACCAAGGGGGATTACTTTGAAGAGAACAACATAGATTTTGAATATTTATATATATATTTTATGAACTAATCTAACTCATTTCTATTTATAATAGTAAATTTCACAACATCAAATTCATTGTATACATTTGTAGTTAAGCCAAGCAACTGTGAACAAAACGGAAATGGCGCACTTTTGCCAGTGCTAATTGGTTTGGAAAGTCAATATGTAGTATATGTATATGTGATGAAATTGAAAGACGAACTTTGCCGATTTCATCTTCTTCAAAATAATATCCTCCCGCTGCAATACACTTATGCGAATTTTCCAGTAATCACAGCACTTTGAAAAATCTTACGTACTACAGTACTACCAATTTACTGAAAAAAAATTTACCGATTCGCAAAACACGCGAAGTATGAATGAAAAATTTCCCTTTCAATATGATCACAGTAGTATATACAAAAATATATTTCAAATCATTCATAAAAAAAATATTTCATTCAAAAATTTTACGAATATATGTACAGCACTTACCATAGAATATCGCATGTATCCGTAAAGCCTTCATAAACTGAAATAAATATATAAGAAAAAATATAAAAAGTTGTTATTAAAATTTATAATTAATACTTTATAATTAATAAAATTAAAAAATATGTAAATAAACAAACAACAAGAAAACCCGCTAACTGCTTCACAAATAAAAAAAGTTTTAATACAATAACTTGATTCCGATCATTGCCCGATTATTAGAGCATCTTGAAGACTTTACCGGAAAAAGAAAATTCCGTTTGTTTCGAAAACTGCAAAAACATTGGAAATGTGTGAAATACGAAAGCGGATTTGGATTTGGAAGAATAATGAATTTACATTTTACATAAAGATTAAAATTTTACCCATGCTGACAAACAAAAAAAAAGTTTTTTCACATATTTTCATACAAATTTTAAGTCTATAAGCTGGAATTTGGTTTTTTGGATTACGGCTAATTTTTGGAGCACCAGTTGCACGGCAGTTTTGACGTCAGATTTATTAACCCACGTCTCGTTAACAATAGTAATGCGTTTAACGAATGCAGAGTCGCAACCTGCTTGTGAAGCATCTCATTTGCGATCTGTATCACCCGATGGTTTTATAGAAGATTCAGGTCTTTTGAGTTCAAATAGACTGGTCTGGTTCAGTTTTGATGGCATAAAATTCCAAACGACAACAACAAAGGCAAAGTCTAATTTGAGGTCACTGCAGGACGACTCCTACAGCTTCGTCTGATTTCATAATAGCATGGTTTCTTCATCTCATAGAAAATGGTGTTCATTTCTTGCTCTTGAAAAATGACAGCTCCAACGAAGCCCATTGAAATGTACAATAAAATCACACTATTTTAGGATGCTTCCCCACCATCTTGTTGTCTTATCCTGAGCTATTCACCACTTATCGGATACTTAAAGGCTAAAATTTAAGGGCATCACATTTCGAATAGTTGGAGCCTTCAATTGTTGCTATAATGTGTAAAGAAATTTGAGTAAAATGTATTTAGTTTTGGTGCCCGAAAGCCTCAATGACAGGCAATAAACTACAGAGGAAGTTGAATTTCGAGTACAAATCATTTCATTGAGATCTGATATACCACAGGTAGAGACGCCAGCGAAGAAAAGCTGGCACTACATTCTTTACTCGTAGTTAAACTTATTGACTTCTCTGTTGGCCTTAGAGCATATAATAATCACCTACATATATGAAATCATAGGTGAAGAATTATAAAATACTATCATTATTTTATCATTATTTTATCATTTTGCTTTTTACTGAGTGGTGGAAGTGTAGACCTTTAACCAACCATAAGCTTATAATGCGTACAAAGCACATTTTCATATTAGTGATTCCTCTCAAACTCTTTACTAATTTAAAGATTTCTGATTTGACTGTCTAACATTTGCCTGAATTTTAATTAAGAGATTACTAATAAACGATAGTAAGTTGGATTCATATTTAATTTATCGAGAAAACAAAAAAAGCTGAAATACTACAGAAATTAGGCGCTTTGAAACAACTGTTGCGCCTCAACTGGCTTCACTGCCTGACGTACTTTACTGTTGTTACCACCAATAATTCTACCAAGTCACACACATGCACCGCACATATTCAGCAAACTTTTATTTTGAGCAACAAAGCATCTGCTGCTACAAAATAAACTTTTGCCCGCTTGTCGTCGATTGCTTTTTGCAACTGTTAAGTACAATTTTATTGCAACATGTGTTGGACTACAAAAACAAGCAATAAATGAAGCGAACGAGGGCAAACCGATAAGACAGTGTGACCTTAGATATCGCTTGTTTACTGATCGGGGTATATTAAGTTTGCCGGGTAGTTTGTAGGACCTAGAACGAAGATTGAGACCTTAATAAATATAGACAGCGCTAACGCGGTTATAGATATATACTGATCGATCAGTCTGAATGGCAGATTTAACCATATAAAATGTACAGAAAATTATTTAACTAAAGTAGACTACGTTTGTTGTCTTGGCTAAATGTAAACAAAGGTTGTCGACTTGGCTAAAGGTAAACAAATTGGTCATTAACCACATAAAATATAAAAAAGGGGTCATTGACCATGCGAAATATCTTTGACCTAGAGATTGTTGACTTGGCTATAAATAAACAAAGCTTGTTGTCATGGCTAAATGTGAACAAAGGATATTGGTTTTGCTGAAAGTAAAAAAAGGGGTCATTGACCCCCTTATATGTAAACAAAGTTGCACACGTTATTTTTCCCCAAAAAGCCACTCATTACTGGCAATCGACATGGTATCTTCACAAAATTTGATATGGATTATTGTCCAAGACAACACTACAATCTACAAACACAGTGCTCAAAAAACCTAGATTTTGGTAATGGAGAAAAACTGCACGAAATGGGTCACAATTTAACCAATTTTATACCGACGTATTTTAAATTTGGTCGCAAATACTTAAGGACACTAAATTGGATATATCTTTATACCAAACACAGCTGACTTATTTAACCTACCTTGAGTACATCGGAATGTGTAATTGTTTAGGTAGACACACACATACCAAATAAGTTTGAATGAACTTTTGTTACCGTTTTAATGACTGCTTCCGGTTGCTTTGTAAGCTACAGGCAGTCACCTGCACATAAAAAACTTATAGTCTACAGGTACATGGTGAAATAAAAAAATTGCTCAAAAAAGTTTATGAAATTCACAAGAACAAAACTTTATAGCCTTAATAAACGGTGAAATAAACGCCGATTTGTAGAATACAAGAATAATGTGGCTGCCAGCTGTTGCACAGCAGTAGAAAAGACTAAGTGAAAAGCTATTTATTACAATTAAGTAGCCAAGTGTCTTAAATTAAAACCGAATATGAGTGCTGCAAGTGCATAAATTGTTGCCCCATATGTGTGGCACAACTTTTAATTGTTACTCATACGCCATGTACGGCCATGTACTGCAGGCAACAGCTGGGGTCGCCCAGTGTCATCAAGTGCAATCATGACCACAACCAAATTACCGCCCTCAACAACACTAAGTAATGACAACAACACTAAATAATGCCAACATTGTTGTTGTTTACTGTAATTTACGTTCGGAGAGACATTTGTGGCGTCACACAGAAGCAAAGCAAAGAAACAAATAGACAACGAGAGTATACTTGGCACGAAAGGCGCATTTAGAGCTGGTCGTCTCGGGCCCCTCAACACAAAGCATAGTTTAATTACATTGTTGAGGGGGAGTGAAACGGCTTGCCGCAAACTGCTTTGCATACTCATTTACATGCCACACATAATACTTGTGGATGACCAGTGACGACTCGCAAACACGCAGAGACAGCGGTCGAACCTCAAACGCCACTGTGAATTTGCTTCAGTCTTGAAGCACTTGCATCCGGCTCACCAAAGCTCATACTGTAACTGCAGTTTGTAACACATTTCATTTGCTTTGGATTCTTCAAAATGTACGCAGAGATAAGATATTGTACCCATGGAACATTTTAGTTCGTCTCATTACATTTTATACGTAATTATTAAAACCAGACACCTTGTTCTAAGCGGCTTTGAACAAATAATAAAACGCCTTTTGAAAATAGAGTAATGGTTAAATATTTAAAGAGTAGAGAATGGAGTCATGTGTAGAAGTTCACACAAGTGAGGAAAGTTCTCTGATTGCCATTCACTTGACAATGGCCAGAAACGATTGTTTTACATATGTCTCAAGCAGTACGGCTTCCGGTGTTAGACCAAGTATTCTCTGTGTAGCCAAAGTGCATCCGTTTGAAGGTGAGCTAAAGTGAGAAGGCAAACCATCTTCTCCAGGGTTGTGCGCTGGGCTTGGGACCCGCCATGTAAAAAACACTACCAATTAAAACTAAAAAAGAGCCTCGGAGGAGAAACCCCTTTTGATGACGACCATGGCCAACACATTAAGGATAATGATTTAAGGGCATACACCTGGAATGTCCGGTCCCTTAATTGGAAAGGTGCCACTGCCCAACAGGTTGATATCCTCGTAAAAATAAAGGTTGACATTACTTTCGTCCAAGAAGTGCGATGGACAGGACAAGGGCTGAAATGAGTAGGTCCTTATGACATTTACAACAGTGACCATATAAAAAGCGCAAATTCTGTTTGGATTCCTGGTGGGAGAGGGACTCCGTTGTCGAGTCCTGACATTCCACAATCCGCATCAAATCGAGGTTCTTCAATATATCACTGATTTGCGCCCACGCCAGAGAGAAGGTGGAAGAGTAGGACGTTGTGACCAAAAATGCCTTCTATGAGCGCTTGAAACGCACCTATGAGAGCTGCCCCCGCGACGATATCAAAATCGTGCTTGGCGACTTTAACGCCAGGGTGGGCAAAGAAGGTATATTTGGCACTACGGTCGGTAAATTCAGCCTCCACGACGAAACATCCCCAAATGGATCGAGGCTCATCGACTTCGCCGAGCCCGATATATGGTTATCTGTAGTACCACCAACCAGATCGATCATGTAGCATCGACTCGGACCACTACCTTGTTGCAGCCAAGTTTCGCACCCGCCTCTGTGCAGCAAAAAACGAACGTCGAAGTCGAGAAGCTGCAATCACAATAGACAGCCGAACGATTTTCTACTCGGCTTGCACTTCTGCTCTCTGAGAGCAATCGTCAACAACTCGGTATAGAGAAACTGTGGGGCGGCATTTCAAACTCCTTACGTACAGCTGCAACCGCAACTATTGGTTTACGGAAAAAGCAAAAAACAGCTGGTACGATGAGGAGTGCCGTGTCGCAGCGGAGAGAAAACAGACTGCCTACCTCGCAACGTTCCAATCGACCACAACACGTGCGGAATGGGTTAGATACCGAGAGTTGAAGTGAGAAGCGAGACGCTTTTGCAGACCAAAAAAAAGAGAGGCCGAAATGCGTGAGTATGCAGGGCTTGACAAACTGGCCGACAAGGGTATTGCTCGAAAATTCTACGAAAAGATGCGGCGACTAACAGAAGGTTTCAAGACCGGAGCACACTTTTGTAGAACCCCCAGAAGTGATCTAGTAAATGATGCCCAGAGCATACTAAACTTATGGAGGGAATACTTCTCTAGCCCGCTGACTGGCAGTGAAAGAGTAATGTCAGTAGAAGGCGAACTCGATTCCCTATTCCCGAAAGTTGTACTAACCAAACGTTTTTCTGTGTGAGGTTGGTTGGATCGTAGGGTTGATTCTCGCATAGTAATGTAATCATAGGTCTAACAAGTACAGCTATGAACGTTATTCTCTCTCTAAAACTCATAAAAATTGATCACTAGATACTCACAGTTCAACGAAGCGTCTTGAGCTTACCACAAATTTGTTATGTCGCTTAATGTCAAAGCTAGCCAATTGTTAGATTGGCCGAAGGTGTGCCGGACAATATTTAGCAGGACCGCGTGAAAGCCTATTGGGCAGTTTCCAGACAAAAAATCTACAACTGCGACGCGATAAACTTTGCTAAATTTGGCGAGAATTTTCTCATAGTCGCAAAAGTTCTCGTTATTCAGCAGCGCTTTCGCAGCTCATGGGTGGTCTCAAGGTTCCATAGCGAGCTCATCGACTTTGCAAGTCTAATACAGAAAAAGCTTGGTGCTGTCGTGTCATGAACTCCTTGACTAGCCATGAGCGCAATACATCTACTACTACCTTGATGGCAGCCACTTCCGCTTGAAAGACGCTACAGTGGCATGATAGCACGAAGCTGGAGTTTATGGAGACCTCCCAACCGAAGAATCCAGCCCCTACCCTCCTGTTTAGCTTCGCGCTCTACGAGAAAAAGGGTAACTGCACCTGTTGTTATTGCTTAAGTGGCAGAATTCTGATGACTTGACAGTCGTTTCCCGTTTACGCAGACCGGGCTGTCGTGAGAAGGGGTCCACTGCATATCTTCACCAACGACTTCGCCCTGCCTACAAATCTATCTCCTAGTCGAGTGATAAATATTGGTGAAATCGGCCATTCGTCCCACAGACTCTCTATAACCGTTCTTCTGGTTTACTGACTATTCATTCAACGATTTTTTTACTCCTGAAAAACCGTTCATATGAGCGTTGGGTTCAAATATATACGACCGTCCTAACTAAAACTTTTCTTAGTGCAGTTGTGCAAACTTACGCTAATGTAACGACTACTCTCTACAATTGTTGCTCATGTTACTGCAGTTACTGTTAATGCATCGCTTGTGTGTTCTGTTGCTTGTTTGTTTTTGCTGTTTTGTTGTGGTGCATTTGCATGCAGAGCACTTAATGAGTGCAAATCCACAGCAGCTATTAAAGCATTTAGCTCCGCAAACAGTGTGTAAACACAACAACAAAAACAACAACAATAAGCGAGTTTAATGCAATGTAGCCATAACAGCAATAATAACAACAAAACGCACCTAGTTGGTGCGCACAGATACACCAACAACTCATCAAATTTGCTACAACAAAGGTAAACGAAACAAAAGTAATAAAAATATTGCAAAACAACACAAAAGGGGTATCAAAACAGAAGTGAAATGCAATGAGCAACAACAACAGCAACTATAAACACTCCAAGCCAACAAACGCAACATCAATGGACATTCAAACGGATATGGAAGCGGCAACGGAATACAAACAACGGAAGCGGATACGGATGCTGCTACGCATACAAACACATATACATGTTAAATAAGGAAACGGATGTGCATGCATGCAGACGCGGGATGTGCACACCAATGACTGCGCAAATTCACCAAATTTCGCATTTGACAATTCAACGCGCTGCCAATTTCGAGGCCACGTCGAACAATGTGACCTGAAGTGGCTCAAACACGACTCTATCTACATATATATATATATACTATGTGTGTTTGTGTGTTTGCGCGTGTTTATGCAACCGTTGCATTATCTGCATAAGGGCTCGTGTTCACTAAACACCAAACAAGAATTAGCAGACAAAAAGGCTTAGAAGCGCATCCGACTATTCAATGCACTCACATGCACTCGTGCACTTGTCGGCACTCATTTATCCACACACTGCCTCCTACTTCAAGAACAATGCTGTCTGCGCGCCCGCCGAATATTGCAATGTGACACGCCGCGTTGTCTGCCTAATTGTTGTGGTTGCAACTACTGCTCACATACCCTTTCATATGTACATATGGATTGTATGTGTGTTTGGGGTTGGGTTACTATCATCGTCAGTGTTGTGTTTTATGACATTTGCAACAACAATTAGCTAAGTGGCATCACTAGCAGTCACTCACCAACCACTTTGCATAATTCTAGTAGACATTTGAAATGCTTGCTGCTTTTGTTGCCAGCAAGAGGGACCTCTTTTTTCATAGCAAATTTTCATTTAGATTCATGCAAAGGCTGCTCATTTATTAAATGACATTGCGAGGGCGGTTCTATAAGTCAGTGAGTTTTTGAATATTACTCTTTCTTATATTATTATAGATTATAAAGTACAGATTATAGATTATAGATTATAGTTAATAGATTTTAGATTTTACATTATTGATTATAGATTATATGCATTATAGACATACATATATATATTTGAAACTATTGAAGAGATTTAAGAAATTATGCCTTTCAAGTCTCACTTCGATGAAATGCATCTTTAAAGCACTGGAGGATGGAGTCATGTGTAGAAGTTCACGCAAGTGAGAAAAGTTCTCTGATCGCCATTCACTTGGGAGTGGCCAGAAACGATTCTTTTACACATGGCTCAAGCAGCTCACTACTTCCGGTCTTTGACCAAGTATCCTCCGGGTAGCCTAAGAACATCCGTTTGAAGGCGAGCTAAAGTGAGAAGGCGAAACATCCCCTGCATAGGGTTGTGCGCTGGGTTTGGGACCCGCCACGTAAAAAAACACTCCAATGAAAAACCAACAACAGCCTCGGATAAGAGACCCCCCTTTTGATGACGACCATGGCAAACGACCTGGCTTCGCTTGGAATATCCAATTGGCGCCACGTAGCGAAAAGAAGAAACGACTGGCGCGCTGTTGTTAACTCGGCTATAATCGCGTAAGCGGTGTCTACGCCAATTAAGAAGAAGGTTGTATAAACTACGCGCGTATGCCGAATCAATACCTTGTTTTCCTAGAATGGTACACCTTCTTTATGTTCGTTTGAAGTTGGATCTATGTATGTGTTCCGGAAATCGAAATTTTGGGTCTCCAATAGAATGACGGGTACGAAATCTTCGGAAATTTTGTAGTAGAGTTTTGAAAAGTCTACTTTATATCGAACATAAGCATTTAAGATGTACAAAGCATTCAGTGATGGTCGTGAAGTCAGTGAAGTTGAAAAAGTAGTGCTGGAAAATTTTCATGTTGGCATCGCAGAGATAACAGAGGATCTCAACAGCTCTTATGGATCGACACAAAACACATTTTGGTTAAAGTCTTAGGTATGAAGTGTGTCAATGCTAGATTGGTACCAAAAAAACCATTCATCAAGCACATCCAACGTTCGCTGAAGGCACTGAAAGCCGTGCCAGCCGTATGACAAGTGTATAGAAAATTGGATTAAGCATTGTCTTGCTTGTACTGTCTCGGTATTATAGAGATTTGTATTAAGACACGGAAAAATCTTTTTTTTTTTATCTGTCTGGGTCACTTTTGTATATATTTTTATATCTAAAAGGATACCTTCGGATTTTCATGGTTAAAGCAGAAAAGAATATTAATAGTAATAATCATGCCTACGTTTTATGAGATATTCAAGTCAAATTTACGCTGTTATCTAAAAATGTTGAACCCTACTTTCAAAACTGTTTAAAAATAAACATTTTTATTGAAAATACTTACAAAATTACCATCAATCTCACTACAATTATTTAGTATTTAATGACACAGAGTAGCCGCAGCATCAAGTGAATGCAAACTTTGAGCGCATGGCAGACCGTTACATACCGACCGAATGCCAGTTTACACCAATGACAGCCGTCTCACTCCAATAACCCACATTATACTACGCTTAACCTCGCTTAACTAGCAGAAGAGTATTCCAGCGAGATGACAGTGGCGAAGTGATGTCAAAGTGAGCCACAATAGTTGCCCAAAAACCGCAGAGTCTAAGTGGTAAATTCCAAAATGTTCATTTGTATGCGATAAAATCACGCCGAAGACGAAAGCGAGACACAGAGACAAAAAAATATTTTATCACATTTTTTTTTACTCTTCGATATAAAAGAAATCCACTCAAATGAGCCATCAGCTACTCAATGTCAAAGACAAATAAAAAAGTATTCTTTGTGCTGCGGTGGGAGGGAAGAAGCAGCAGAGAGGCGAAGCAATGGATACGAAATGCTTAGAAGACGTAATAAGTGCTGGGGATAAAAGAATGCCACACTCAAAGCCGCCACAACAAATCACATAAAAGGGATTTCGCACTTAAAAGCTTAGTGAGTGAAAGTCACACAACCGACAAGCCAAGCGACAGATAAATGGTTGAAATTCAAATGAAAATACATACATATATGTATACACATGTATATATACATATGTAGGTACGTATGTATGTATGTATATATGTGTGTAGGTATGTACATATGTACATATATCCTCGTACTTGCTTGCATGTGGAGTAAGCAGTTGCAAGCAGAAGACAATATAAGGAGGTGTAAGTGCACTTTGCATATGAATATTCATTAGGGGGGTCCGAAATGTTCTCATATATTTTACTTTCGGATTATGTTGGACAGAGTTACAGAGAGTAGAATTTTGTACACCTAACGGTTTCATTCCAATACCTAAACTAATTATATATAGACTGATACTGGATTATACTTAGCATACCTAGCGGGATAACCGGACTTCTTGCTTTCCTAACATGTAGATTTGTTCAAAAATAATTCAAAAGATTTGGTTCAGAAAATTTTCAGTATGTTCTTTTTTCACCGAAATCGAACCAACCGTACCAACTTTTCCTAGAACCCAGAACTCCTTTTGAATCTCGTTAGCTTATTTTATTTTAGAGTATTATATTAATATCAGCCTAATTCTTCTTTACTGGCGTAGTCACCGCTTACGCGATTATAGCCGCTGTTGGCGCGCCAGTCGTTTCTGATTTTCGCTACGTGGCGCCAATTGGATATTCCAAGCGAAGCCAGGTCCTTCTCTACTTGGTCTTTCTGACGGAGTGAAAGTCTTCCTCTTCCTCTTCTTCTCCCGGCGGGTACTGCGTCGAATACTTTCAGAGCTGGAGTGTTTTCATCCATCCGGACAACATGACCTAGCCAGCGTAGCCGCTTTCTTTTAATTCGCTGAACTATGTCAATGTCGTCGTAGGACCATGCGCAAAGGACCATAAATCTTTCGCAGAATTTTTCTCTCGAAAACTCGTTACCTCAACTCATCGGTTGCTGTCATCACCCAAGCCTCTGCACCATATAGCAGGACGGGATTATGAGTGACTTATAGAGTTTGGTTTTTGTTTGTCGAAAGAGGACTTTGCTTCTTAATTGCCTACTCAGTCCGAAGTAACACCTGTTGGCAAGAGTTATCCTGCGTTGGATTTCCAGGCTGACATTGTTGGTGGTGGTTGGTGATATCAATATCATCGGCATATGCCAGGCAGCTGTACACTCTTATAAAAGATTATACCTATTCGATTAAGTTCTGCGGCTCGAATTATTTTCTCCAGCAGCAGGTTGAAGAAGTCACACGATAAGAAGTCGCCTCGTCTGAAACCTCGTTTGGTATCGAACGGCTCGGAGAGATGCTTCCCGATCCTGACGGAGCTTTTGGTGTTGCCCAACGTCAGTTTACACAGCCAAAAATGGGTCACAGCCACTATTATAATAAATGCTATCATATCTCGCAGACTATTTGCTCTCATTAAACTAGAATTGGTTCAAAAAAATTCTCAGTGTATCCTTTTTTCACCGAAATCGAACCAACCACACCCACTTTTTCTAGAACCCAGAACTCTTTTTGAATCTCGTTAGCTTATTCTATTTTAGAGTATTATATTAATATTAGGCTAATATGTGGATTAATCGTAAAGAGGACAAAAAACGGGGCACTGCTCTCTATTATAAGAAATGTCACACCCTAATATTCAGTGCATGTAAATAATCGAGCTATACCAATGTAACAACAAAATAAATAAAGGACCACTAACAACAATAAAAAAAATCCTGTAAGTAAAAACAAACCACGCGTACTTGGGTTGCAATGGTTTTAAAATGGAGACCAAAAGGCTAAGAGTGACTTGGGAATAAAGCCAGCAAAATGGAAGCGTACGAGCAAATAAAAAAAGAAACATATAAAATACCAGAGAGAAGCATAGCTAAGCTCATGCGGCTGGCTGATAAATTACTGCGCTTATCTCTAGTGGCAAAGCCTACATTTTTATTACCGCTAATGCGACCAACTGGATTTGCCAATAAGCAAACGCAACTAACCGAGATAAAAGAAACATAAAAAAGAGCCGCCTCGGGTGGGAAATCTGCGATATATGTTGATACCAGTTAAATTGTGCATGTGAACTGGATGGCTAGTGGAAATATAGTGGACGATGAAAAGACAGAAAGAAAACACATTGATTTCAGAAAATGAAATTTTATTATATTTTGAATCTTTCCAGGCCTCAACATATTTTAAAAAATTGTTTAAGAATCTTGATGGAAGAAACGAATGAATAGATTTTTGTTGTACTTGTAAGTAGGAATGATATACATTGAGGCAAAAAAGTACACGGAAATTGTAAATAAAACACAAAATATCTAATTATTCATCAATATTTATTTTCTCGCCTTCAAAGTAATCTCCGCCAGATTCAGATTTATCGGGACGAGTCGAGCAAGATCTCAAACTGTCTACCAAAATCATTCGAACGGACTCGGGAGAGATGTCGAGCTTTCTTGCCATCTCTCTAACACTTGTCTGACGATTTTCAAGCGCCATATCCTTCACTTTTTAAATATTATCGTCAGTTGAAGAGGTCGAAATTCGTTCAGAACGAGGCATGTCTTCGACGATCTCTCCATCTTCTTTGAAGGCTTTGTACCACATTTAGGCTTGTGGGTTTGATAAAACTGAACCACCGTAAGCCTTTTCCAACATTGGCATCGATTCCGCACACAAAATTTGGTTGGAAATACAAATTTTCAGACAAATTCTTTGTTCGATATTTTTACCCTTGCAAAAAGTCACAACGCACTACTGAGGTATACCGACTTAAGCAGCTGCTGTAAACAAACTGGTTCACATATCGCGCTAATTTTCGGCATAGTAATTGAGGACAGTCCTACAAACTTAGAAAAATACATTTTTTTAAATATCGTTTACCCGGGGAATTTAATTGCAATTTCCGGTTCCATTTTTGTTACAATGTATACCTGTACTAAGAGTGTCCAAAATTAACACAAGGTTGGAATCAAATAGAAAACATAGTTTCTACTCTTTCGATAATAATTTTTTTATTGAATCATAAAGTACAAGGTTAGGGTTATTTATGGGAAAACATATCGGGGCAAAATGCCTTCAAGGCTTTCTATGCATATACACACGTTTGTCGAAATTTTACAGAAATCTAATGATGTTAAATCTCAAGATCTGGAGAACCAATTTTGATCACCAATGAGAGACAGTACACGACCTAAACTGTTATATAAAATACCAAAGACGAAGTATAATGAGACGCTTGAGGTCTCCTGACATTCAAAGCAAATACCTGACTGATCCAGATTTTACTTACCGGTGACAATATATATACCCTAACTGGGTATATTAAATTTGCCACGATATTTGTAACACTCAAAAGAAAATATCGGGAGACCCCTTCAAAATATATATTCATATAAATGATCAGCGAGACGAACTGAGTCAGTTTAGCCATGTCCGTCTATCTGACCGTCATACATACGTTTCTCACCAAAGAGCTGTTCATTTTGCGGAACCGCCATATCGGATCACTATACAAATAGGTGCCTTACAAACTGAACGATCGGAACCATTTAGAATTATTGATAGGCAGCATTTTTAAATGATGAAGAAACTTCAATCAAAATTTGCAAAGGTACAACCTCGAAAAAAATTTGCAGATCCAACCACTATAGCATATAGCTGCTCAAGCCCCTCTATGGAAAAGTCACTTATTTGGCAAAATATCTTCACGAAACTTGAGACTTGGGAACTGTTAGCTAAAGCAACGCTACAATCTCTGTAGATATTGTTCAGATCGAACAACTATTGCTAATTACTGCCATTCAAGCTGACTGATCAAAATCAAGATAAAGATCTATTTATACCCTTTTATGCTATAAGAAATGCACCTGTGAAGTGTGATAGCCTTTGTGCAGCTGAAGTTAACTTGTTTCTTGTTTTCCACACTTTTATAGTTTTGTGGTTCTCCAGATCAATACATATCAATAGTCCGGTAAAAAGTAAAAAAGAACAATTGAACCTTCATTCTCACATTGAATCCCATGAAAAAGGACATGTTTCTTGTCTAGTGATTTAGCAGTCATAACTGGTTTGACAATTTTTTTTGGGTAATTTGTCAAGGTAAAGATGTATGCTAACAAATTGACGACGATTGATCAGTTGGAAATCAACATTTGAAACGTTACTTTCCGAGACCCTGTTTTAATATCATATAATATTTAATCTGAAATAAGAGTAAAATACACTACTCGTATAAGAGCACCTTTTATATATTTTTTAAAGCACCTGATTTTCTTGGTTTCGCTAAATAGCCACTTAAAATGTGATTTTTGATTTATTACTTCCAAATTACTTGTACACTGATGATAAAACCACAGGCGGAAGTTCTGTAGCAAGTGATAATGTCAAACGCCCTATAAAACTTCTGTTAATAATAAAGATGCGTTTAAGTAAATCTTAGGAAACCACTGAGTATACTCTTAATTGTAGCGTTTTGAATCACGTCACGTCTCGGTAAAATAATATTCAATTGATCAGAAAGATTATAGACTTTATAATTTAGATTAACTACAAATCCGACTGACGAGCCACTTGACCACTGGTGCAAAGTCTTTTCAGGCTAACTTTTCATTACACAAAATATATTTTATAATAGTAGCCTACGAATATAAATATATGTAGATATATGTATATGGATATACGACACTTTAATTGCCTGTCGATTGGCTATAAATTTATTTTAAAATATGTGCATGTAGTGGCAATAAACAGAAATACCAAAGAAAAATCAACAAAAATATAAAAATAAGCATACCCAAAGGAACTGGGGGTGTATATTTACTTTGTGTGCAGTAAAGCGGTCGTGTTGTGAGCGCAAAAAATTAAATTTACAGTTTCGCGAGAAAGGCGTGTTCGACACACTGCTATGGCGTAGGAGTAAATTGCTGCCATACACATGTACATGCATGTATGGGTGTGTAGCGTACACAATTGGTGGGACTATTTAATATATTGGGCAGACATGGGCAATAAAGGGTTGGCAAAATAATGACAGAAGAGCGAATTTTTCGGAAAACAATAGCAACGAACATAAAGGCAACAAAAACAGAAATCATCGGAAAAAATTGCAAACGAAAAATAGCGATTGCACCAAAGCGAAAAAAGTGATGCCAACAATATACATATAAATGGCAAATTACATATTCAAGGATAACGGATTATATAGATTATAGATTATTGATTATCGATTATAGATTACTGATTATAGATTATAGATTATGGATTATAGATAATAGATCACAGATTATAGATTATAGATTATAGATTATAGATTATAGATTATAGATTATAGATTACAGATTATAGATTATAGATTATAAGTTATAGATTATAGATTACAGATTATAGAGTGTAGATTATAGATTATAGATTATAGACTGCCGATTATAGATTACAGATTATAGAGTGTAGATTATAGATTATTGATTATAGGTTATTGGTTATAGATTACAGACTATCGATTTTAGATTATAGATTATGGGTTATAGATTATAGATTATAGATTATAGATTATAGATTATAGATTATAGATTATAGATTATAGATTATAGATTATAGATTATAGATTATAGATCATAGATTATAGATTATGGATTATAGATAATAGATCACAGATTATAGATTATAGATTATAGATTATAGATCATAGATTATAGATTATATATTATAGATTATAGATTCTGGATTATAGATTATAGATCATAGATTATATATTACAGATTATAGATTATAGATTATAGATTACAGATTATAGGTTATATATTATTGATTATAGATCATAGACTATAGATTATAAATTATAGATTATATATTAAAGATACTAGATTATAGATTATAAATTATAGGTTCTAGGTTATATATTATAGATACTAGATTACAGATTACATATTGTAGATTATAGAGTGAATGAAACGTTTTGGCGATTTTCCAAAGCAAGGTTACCGTTTTTAATCAATTTTTTATGTTTGAAACCATTGATAAGCAAACGCACTTATTATTAATTCAAGAAGATTTCAGAACAAAAACGCACATAAAAGTGTGAAACAAACAGAATACAATATCAGCACTGTTCACTTCTATTTTCTCGTTTATTTCCGCCCAAAAAACGGCCTTTCACCCAGCTCTTGTGAGTCGCATCTTCGCAAAGCTGTTAATACTACTGCCACTTTACAGTTACTATCGACACATTTACGCGCTTGCCGCACGCGCGAAAGAAAATGAAAATTGTCCAACGAAATTGTAAAATAATAAAAACAATAAGGATAAACAAGAGCAAACATTTAAATATTTCAGTAGCAGTGAAGAAGTTCACACCCATATGCATACATGTGCCGGTACTGGAACGCTTCAGAGGACATTGAGGAGCAATAACTGTCGACGTATACATAAATAACAGAAAGAATTGGGTATTTCGGAATATTATTCCCAGAAGAAGAACAAAGGAAAGAACAGTTTTCTTGTTTTTATTTTGTTTTCTTCCACCATATTTTATTATTCATGGGCATTTTTCGATTGTTCCTTATAGGCATACGGAGCCCGATATTTTTCCAATATAATTTGGTATATATGTATTTATAACGGTATCAAGTCAACGCGCAACGCAAAGTAATTGAATGCGCGTAAAAACAACAATATAGTAAGAACAATAATGGACGACCTTTCTTACTAAAGCATTTATAAGCGAATTCGTGTGAATTGGCTTTTTGAATCTGTGTGTGGAATGCTGTGCAATTGTTTTAACGAAATTTATGATATGCATATTTCATTTCTCCTCAATGGAATGATTCGTAAATCTTAAAGCTACAAAGAGAAGTGGAGTAACTTTTTCGTGGTGTCGGAAATAGTGAACTTAAACAGAAAACAAAATAATGAATAAAATTTCAACAATAAGGACCCTCACAAAACGATAAACGCTTTGAGCCTATCACAAATTTGTTGAGACGACTAATGTTAGTTTCGATTATAACTGTCTCCTAGTCCGCCGAAAGCAAGACTACTGAGAAGTTTCAGCCGCAATATTGTAAAGGCTGGGCAAGGGAACCTGGATGTTTCCACCTCTTCCTCCTTTATACAACTATGAAAACTTTGAGCACGAAAGCCTATTGGACAATGTCCAAGAAAAACCTCTACGACTGCGGCAAGATGAACTTTACTAGGCGCAAGTATTTCAGCAAATCCCCTCCGTTCAACTCTGGGCCAAAATTATCCTGCATACATACTTACGCGGATGGTCAATCATTGCTTACTAAACGCATGCGAGTTATATATTATTAGTACAGTGCTAAAACGCAAGATGCCAATGTAAATCCTATTCGTTTCCATTCTGATGTGAGCAGGCCAAGAGTGACTTCCTGGCTAGCTCATTGGCTTTTCTTTCACCAGCGATTCCGCTATGACTTAGAACCCAAACGAGTCGGATGATGAAATAGCTTGATATTCTAATGAGGACACACACATCTGGACTGGCTTTGAGGGCACACTTAGCGAGCTCAACGATGGCATTCCTAATAAGTAGAGGGGATGGAACTTGAATTATTATTTCTAGTACTTTGCCATAAACAGAACTATAAGATTTTAAGTGTCGAAAAAGCGCCTTGAACCAATTGCAAATCTGCACTTAATTTCCGTTCCCGTCAACTCAGCAGGATTGCTTAAGTTATGAAGTCCGAGGTGTTTTAGCCATGAACTCGCAAATGTGGAAAATTCGTCGTTGAGATGTTTCTTTCTTGTACTATAACTAACTTAGGCCCTTGATAGTAATGTTAGGCATTCCTGAACCAGCCCCGAGCACACAGCATAGTATTGTCGGTCTACCATCAGAATGGATAATCACTTGCCTAAATATGATTGCTCCCCGCAGCAGTAAATCAACTGCAACTTTAATGAGAATAATTTCAGCTTGAAATACACTCCAATAGGTAGGAATTCTGAAACAGTATTGATAGGTAGTTCCTGACAGTAGACTTATCCGCCAAACTCCACACCTAGCCTTGACCTAGCCGTAAAGAAGAACCCAGCCCCTATGCTCCCTCTGATTCTTCTTATCCACATATACCTCATGTGCAAAGAAAAGATCGCCAGTATTAGGTAGAGCTTTTTGTCGAAATGACCCAGTTAAAAATCAAAAAGTAGTAAGACTTGTGAATTTAAATTTCACGCGAAAACCCATTCATTGACATGTTTTGTTTCTTTTTGTTGGTATGACTATCGGTTACGCTGTGCTAAATTTCATATCACAATGATCATTAGTCTTTAGCGTAGACTTGTCTATAAAGTGCATTCGGCGATTTTTGCGATGAGTGAAATTATTCAACAAAAAAGTTCCATTCAATTTTAAATCTTACTGGCATCGTTGGAATATCGAAAAGACCAGTGAAAACCTCTTCAAAAGATCATTTGGGCCTAAGAAAAGTTAAAACACGTTTGGTTCCGAAATCACTCCAAAACAGCGTCTCGTTAAAAACTGTGAAACAATGCTTTCCGAATACCAGGATGTATTATTACTGGCGATAATTGCAAAATCTATGCGTACGATCCGGAAACAGACTACCAATCGGCCGAATATCATGGCAAAGTTAAGCCGAGGCCTTAACGTGAGCGTTTACGTTAAGAAATGTAAAAAATCGAGGTTATGTTGACAGTTTTTTTCGATTATCGAGGCCAAACTATCAAGATGGAATACTATTTTATGCATCGTTTGTGCTAGGCTTTTCGTAAAAAAGAGGCCGGGATTTGGGGCTGACAGCTCTTGGCTTTTGCACCACGATAATGCAGCGACGCATACTGTATTGATTTTTCGTGAGTCAAATAGACTGTTGGAATGATCTGAAGAGCACTAAAACTTTTAATTCATACTCGTACAGAGTTCAGCATTAAAACAAAACTGCAATTAATGACATTTGATCTTTTGTTTTTTTACGAAAGTTACCGCAAATAGTATTGGGACTATTACTAAGATATATGAAATATTAAGCAACCATATCAATAGACAATGTTCAAAACACGTAATCCTATTTATGTTAGAAAAGTTGTGTCACACAGTGTAATCGTTCTAATTTTCAACAAAAAAATTCTTGGTTCCAGTAAAAAATTTATGTTCAGCAACCATAGTAAATGTTCCACAAATTTGTACAGATTTATTGACACAAAAATTAGCAAAGTGAGCAAAACTGGACTGCCAATGGACCATACGTGCTTTTACTTGTAGTTGGTCATAAGTCTTTGCGAAATTCCCGCTTGACGACAGACCAATGACTCAAGTAAGGGCATATGAGCAACCATAAAGCAACAACAAAACTGGAGCAACAAAAGCCGGTGGGGAAAAAGCCCAAGAGGGCAGAGTCAAGGCTTTGTGTGCGGTCGAAGGGTTTTAACTGGTCAATATTCGGTGAAAAGCTAAATGTGTGCGGCCACGCAGATGCACAAAAACAAAAAGGCAATACAATAGATTCCCACACACACACACACCTGCATGCAGGCGGAAGAAGCTCTGCACGCTTGAGTAGTTTGTATATTAAACCACAGGGAGTCGTAAGAAACCGACGGAGCAGCAAGAATATTAGACCATGCAAAGGATATTTGCTTGCGGCACCCACTGGCGCATAGGCAGTCCGTTCAACAAAGCGGTTTATCGAAGAGAGTTCTATATAAAAGCAATGAAAGAGAGTGAGAGGCGAAGTGAAAGTGCATTGAAGTGAAAATTGGCAATGCGCCCGGCAAAAGAATACAAAGCTCTACGAGCAGATGCTTGGACTAGCTACCTAGAGCTCAACCAATATTTATTTCAAGCATTGTCCGTGCTAGTTTTACGGCAAATCTGCATATTTAGGGCAATTTGCTGTTGCTGAGAAAAATTAATTTAGTTTGGGAGATTTGCAGCTTCGCACACGCTTGCCAAGTGCGCTGTAAAAGCGTTTACTCATCTAAATCCACTCAGATTCAGATGTAAGGTAGGGTATGTGTGTGTATGTAGAAAGTATGTGGAGCATTCTAATATCTACACTCTGCTGCATATGGCGTAATACCATTGGCTTTTATTATTCCGTCTGTTTTATGCACTTCTAATGGCATTTGTTGCATTTGCTTTTCACACTTAAGTTGTCAAACATAAATTTGATCCCTTGTTGTTCGGCACGCCGTAGGATCAGCAAGACTCATGAAATGCTCGGGCTCAATAGGAATAAGCCATCAGTGATTTGGCTGGCATGTTGCTCAACACACATGCACAAGTACAGTTATAAGCAGACATGGCGCTGCATGGTGGTAAATAGAGGCACATATATGTTTACTGTTATAGAGCAATTAGTTAATTGGAAATTTTACGACTGTGTGCATATGTATGTGTGTGCTGGGGAATTTATATTTGTGGTTGCCGTAAAAGCTTTTTGTTGTCTTGCTGGTTTAAATATGCTGAAATGTTGTACATAGAAATGCTTGAATAGTCGAAATATTTGTGTGAACTATTTGAGGTTATAACTAAGCACGCTTCATTTATATTTAGTCAATGATATTTATTAAAAAAAAAAAACAGTAATTTTTATTTAAAACAAAAATATTTCTATCATTATTAATGTTTGTTTAACGGTTTCACATAAGTATTTAAATTTATGAAATTATAATTCTGTTGCGCAGAGAGTTTTAAGCGATTTGCAAAACTTTAGAGTATGTTACGAGTATGTACCTAAAAACAAAGCAAACGACAGGAGCTTTAATATTCTTGACAAATGCACCAGAACTTTATTTTGATCAGTCAGATTGCACGACAGCTATATGCTGTAATGATCCGATCTGAACGATTTCTTCGAAAATTGTCATATTGTCTTGAATCATAATCCACGCTGAATTTCTGGATGATATCTCATCAAATGAAAAAGTTTTCCATACAAGCACATGATTAAGATCGTTCAGTTTGCATGGTAGCTATACGCTATAGTGGTTCGATATCGGCGGTTCCGACAAATAAACAGCTTCTTGGCAAGAAAAGAATATGTGCGAAATTTCAGATCGATATCTCAGAAACTGAGGGACTAGTTCGCGTATAACCTATTCGTCGAAATACTTTTTTTCAGACTATTTTCAATGATTTTTATGCCAAAGATGCAGCACGCTCTAGAAATGCCTATAAAATAGTAGAAATGGTCGATCACACTGTCACATATGTATAAGTACCTTCTCGACTGCCTAAGAGCTAAAGATTGCACTAAAAAGTGTTTGGTCCATTAAAATTAGGCTGGATACAAAGGAATGTACGCATGCCAAACAAGTAAACGCAAAAAAAAGCCCTCGTGACCCAAATGTCTATCTACGAAGCTTTACTGAATTCCAACAATCTCGTACCATTTCTGAGACGGATGATGGTTGAAGAAAAAACTTGACTTAAATACGATTTTCCGTACCCTGACCCAGGAAAATCAGCCATCACGGATTGGTATGCCAAGTTTAAACGTGGTGGACTGCCAAAATAGGTTGTTATCAACGAAAACTTCAAAAAAAAAGTCCACTAAACAATTTGGATGACCGTAAAGTGAAGTTGTTGGAGATAGCAGGCATTCTAGATATATCAACTAAGCATATACATCATATCATTCACGAGTACTAAGGTATGAGAAAGCCTATGCAAAGTGTGTACCGCACGAACTCACTTTTGACCAAAAACAAGGACTTCGAAATGCTTCCGCATTCATCGTATTCTCCAGTTCTGGCCCCTGGCGACTTTTCCCAGTACTCAGATCTCAAAAGAATGCTCGCTAAGAAGAAATTTTAGTCGAATGAAGAGGTGATCGGCGAAACTTAGACATATTTTAAAGCAAAGGACAAATCGTACTACAAAAAACTACTATCTAAAAGTTGGAGAATGGCTTTAATCAGTATATCACACTTGAAAAAAACTAGTATGTTGAATTCTTCTAAAAAATGTGTTTTTCTATAGTAGGCCGGGGACTTTTTAATTGACCTTTTAGTTCATAAATTCATTTTTCCTCACTTTTACCTCACATATCATAATTTTTTGTAATTTATTTTCATGTTTTGACCTTTCTTGCCATGACACTGTCCAGATCGTCGTATAGACAATGCATGGACTTACCAATGTCGGTCACGTTTTCGTATGACAGCTATACGCCTCCGTTGGCAATCTCATTCACTAACTCGTCAATCTCGATGACTTTGTTATCTGGCATCTATTAGCCGCTCATCCTGCTCCCTAAGACAGTTCTGGCCGCTATTCGAAACAAGGTTATTGCCTTTATTGATACTTGCTTTACTAACTCTAGAGTTGCCTGCTGATGCATTAGAGGTTAACTTCGCGGCTTTGCCAATAGCAAAAACCTCTACTTGAAATATAGTATACTGTAGTGGTACTGCAGTTTAAAAGGCTGCCTTATGTCTAACTCCGAACATTATATCTCCGCACCAATCCCGTCCTACATATTCGAGCCATAAAAGGCGAATAAATTACTTGAATAAAAAAGTCTCTATATTCGTTATAATGTAATTATAATTGAAAATTTGTTAAATCTTTACTAATGCAGGATAAAAAAATTTCGTTACAATCAATCTATTTTGCTACTTTGCCTGAGGAAGTCTTAGGATGCTTGTATTATTTTACAATTTCTTTTCACTTTTTTCACACTTTAAGAACAACTACTTTAATTTCCTGCTGTATAATACAATATATTATATTCGATAACACTAAATATTATGTAGGTTACTATTGTTGTAACAGGCATTATCTACTAATTAAGATTTGTGTAGCTTTATTGGCATAATACAAATAACAGGTAAATGAAATTTGAGTAAATTATGTTGCTACTACAATTTGCTAATTTATGCACCACCTTGGACCGTAAATTAATGATTCTCTCGAAGATTTATTGATGAGCTATCAATGTGCGGAATAATTTATATTAGCTTCTCCATATCCAATTTTGCTGACCAAATATTATTATAATTATCTGTGTGAATTACAAAACAAGAATATTGCATTAAAATTACCTCAAATACGCACACAACTACAATATTTGAGTATGTATAGTAAGTATACATATAATAAGTTATTATTCATGAGCATACAAGAAATGCTAAAATTGATAATAAAGACATTATTGAGGCTTCAGCAAAATCATTTTATGAAAATGCAAAATTATCTCATATTAACTTATAAACACAAGAAGATCCATAGAACGGTTTACAATAAAATAAACAATAAAGCTAAAGGAGAAAGTGTGTTGTCAACCAAAATTTGCTTTGAAAATACATTTTTATATATATTAGGGTGGGTCAAAAAAAAATATAATTTTTTTCGCATTTTAGTCTGAAAAATTGGTTTTCGAACACCTCTAAGAAAGCATCTTCAAGTATGAGCGCTTCATTGTAACAGGAACAAAGGGAAAAGTCTCAAGCTCATACCTAGAGAGGCTTTCTTATAGGTGTCCATTAACCAATTTTTCAGAGTACCAATCGAAAAAAGCAATGGTTTTTTGACCCACCCTCTTGTAAATATATAAATCATATATATAGAAGCATTATTATTCATTATAACGAAACAAGATAGATTTTATACTCGTATTATACAGAGAAGGCATCAGATGGAATTCAAAATAGCTTTATATTGGAAGAAGGCGTGGTTGTGAACCGATTTCACCCATATTTCGTACATGTCATCAGGGTGTTAAGAAAATATTATATACCGAATTTCATTGAAATCGGTCTAGTAGTTACCAAGATATGGTTTTTGGTCCATAAGTGGGCGGCGCCACGCCCATTTTCAATTTTTAAAAAAAGCCTGGGTGCAGCTTCCTTCTGCCATTTCTTCCGTAAAATTTAGTGTTTCTGACGTTTTTTATTAGTCGGTTAACGCACTTTTAGTGATTTTCAACATAACCTTTGTATGGGAGGTGGGCGTGATTATTATCCGATTTCTTCCATTTTTGAACTGTGTATGGAAATGCCTGAAAAAAACGGCTCTGTAGAGTTTGGTTGACATAGCTATAGTAGTTTCCGAGATATGTACAAAAAACTTAGTAGGGGGCGGGGCCACGCCCACTTTTCCAAAACAATTGCGTCCAAATATGCCCCTCCCTAATGCGATCCTTCGTGCCAAATTTCACTTTAATATCTTTATTTATGGCTTAGTTATGACACTTTATAGGTTTTCGGTTTTCCGCCATTTTGTGGGCGTGGCAGTAGAGCCGATTTTGCCCATTTTCGAACCTTCTTATGGAGCCAATAAATACGTGTACCAAGTTTCATCATGATATCTCAATTTTTACTCAAGTTACAGCTTGCACGGACGGACGGACGCACGGGCAGACAGACATCCGGATTTCAGCTTTACTCGTCACCCTGATCACTTTGGTATATATAACCCTATATCTGACTCTTTTAGTTTTAGGACTTACAAACAACCGTTATGTGAACAAAACTATAATACTCTCGTTAGCAACATTGTTGCGAGAGTATAAAAACACAGCAACACAATGTGCAGTGAAAGCAACGAAGCGTAAAAACTTAATTACCCTCACCAGCTTGCTGCAAGCTGCAGCCATGGTTTACGACGACGAAATGTTATTTGCGAAAACAACTTTAGGTTGATTTAAGGTATATTCACTTGAAGACGTATATGTACAGCTCTTAAAGCTAAAATCGAAGTATCTTTTGTTGTTTTAGTGGTGTTATCTGCGTTCTAACGGCATTTCTGCCGCCCCTTTTGCTTAGCATGCATTGCATTGGCCTTGAAGCTTTGTGCTTTGTTTGGTCGTGATTAATTTTGTAAAAACGCTTCACGCTCGATTGAATAGCAGAACAGATAAACGCATAAATTTCCACAGCGTCGGGGAAGAAGCCGTGGAGGGCAGAGACTATGAAGAGGGGTTAGAATTTGTTAAGGACTATGGTCTGGCAAGTAAAGCATGGAGTACTCAATTCACACGAGAAAATTAAGCAATTTTAATGGTAATTGAAAAAAGTGAGTGATTCTCATAATGATTATGTTTGATATGATTGTTAAAGTCTGTCGACGTAATATTGCTCGAAACAGCAAGTTTAACTTTGAAGATAAAACATTCAATTTTCAGGTGAATCTATTCAAAAAATTGGACTATTTTTTACCTCTATGAAAATTTCTTATCTCACAAAGTACAATAAAATGTGAACCAATGTCATCAAATGTTCACTATTTTATCATGGAGGAATCGAAATACAACCACGCCCACTTCAACAAATACTGATTGCCATATAATAGGGATACATTGAACTCAGCCGTGTGATTGGCTTAATATTTTACATATCGGTTTTAGACCTAGATATCCCAATAAACCTATTGAATTTACAATTATATGCATGCTGTCTGCTGAGAGATTGTAAAATATCTTACAATAAAATTAAATGAGAATACTTTACTGCGTGTAATGTGTTTCGATATCGAATTCATAAGATATCGGTTCAGATCTTCCACCTGCATTAATGTGATTTTTGTCTAACTTATCTTGATCGGTCTGACGATCAGCTTACAGAAGTGCTGCTTTAAGGCGTGCCGGGGTTGGCTTCGTCGCTTCAAAAACGGCGATGTCTATACCAACGTCTGTCTACTTGAAAGAAAACCAAAAACTTTTAAAGACGGTGAATTGGAGCCATTGCTCAATGAGGAGACGTTTCAAAGGCAATAAAAGCTTGCTTCAACATGGGAAATCACCCGCTAAGCCATTCTAAAGCGACTACCAGACATCTGCAGAATGGCAGTGAAAGCACAACACCAGAAGATAATGCACCCGACTACTCAATCAATGACGATGGAGCGAGCGTGCCATTGCTCGACCATGAAGATGTTCGAAGAGCAATTACCCGTCTGAAGAACAACAAAGTGGAGGGGCCGAAGGATTTCCGGCCGAGCTATTCAAATACGGTGGCAAAGAACTAATAAGGAGCATGCATCAGCTTCTTTGTTAAATATGGTCGGACGAAAGCATGCCTAACGATTGGAATTTAAGTGTGCTATGCCCAATCCATAAAAAGGGACAACTCACAACCTGCTCCAACTACCGTGTGCTAAGTCTCCTAAACTAAACGCGTATAAGGTTCTATCAATGGTATTCGCTATGCCCCAAATCTTGGAAAAGACTTGAGAAAAGAGGATTGACACACTCCACCTCTACGTCGATTTCAAAGCTATTTTTGAGCTGCAGAGCTGAATCGAGAAGCCACAATCTTTTATAAGAGTACACAGCATTAACACCAACAACGACTTCAACCTCGAAATCCAACGCAAAACAACTCTCGCCAACAGGTCATGGTCCGAATGGATGAAAACATTCCAGCTCTGAAAGTACTCGACTCAGTACCTGCAGAGGAAGAGGAAGACCTTCACTCCGTTGGAAAGACCTGGTGGAGAAGAACTTGGCAGTAAAAAGGAAGAATTTCGGCTATATCCGGGTAAGCGGTGTCAACATCAATAAAGAAGAAGACATGTGCTGGAAATGATTTAGAAACAAAGAACTTGAGTGCTATATGATCCCAATACCAGGAGAGGCACGAAAAAGTGTTTATGCTGCGTGATAACGCTAGCCCCCAAGTTATCAAAGCCGTTAAGATCATTTTGTGAACGCTTAAACGAAAAGTCCTATCGTACCACATTCCTCAGCTATTACACCGTCCGGTTATTATTTGTTCCGTTCGATATCTAGGAAGCAGTTTCAGTCACAAGACGACATCGCGAAATGGTTTGATTCTTGGATAGCATCAAAAGATTAATAGTTCAAATGTAATGGTGTTCTTGCTTTGCCAGAAATATGGGAAAAAGTTGTGACTAGCAATTAACAGTACTTCGTATAATTTATTAGTAGCCATTTCCTTGCAATGAAATTGCTTTATCATAAAAAAAACCAGCGAGAACTTAGTTGCGCAACTAATAGATACTAAAAATAATTATTTAATCCAATAGAAGATGCCACAATGAAAGAAATAATTTATAAATCGCTTTATAACTCGCTTTATAAATATACCGAATGCGCTTTTGGCACTTACGTAACAAAAGCAGTAATATTTCGTTCCATACCGAGTGCATGGAGCTTTTTATATAAATTTTTTAAAAGCTGTTAATTTTTTCATCACGCGAAAATCCCTTCCACATTGCAAATACGACATTTTATAGCATGAAATGGAAAGCATTTTTTCCTCGACCAAAGTCATCCACAGATTTTATTGCATTTTTAACGCTTTCGAAAAATGTGACACAGCCGCAGATGCGCTTTAGAGGCGTCTCAACTTTTATGGCGCGCAAATAGAAGCCAGCCGAAGGGAGTCGTAAATATTTGTCCTCAACCACAATAAAACCAGCAAGCATAACAACAACAACAAAAGCGGAAAGTCATATAAAATGCACGCTATGAAAGTTATACAAATTGAAATGCGTTGGTGTGAGAATGATAAAGAGCAAAAACAAAAATATGTTTTTATATGGTATATATTTCTTTATATGTATGTGTGTATATGGTAACTAAAATAAGACAAAATATTGCAAAACGCAATAATAAACGCCAAGTGCATTTAGCGAAAGTGTGAGGCACGAGCCTTGAATTTTCCGTATTTTATTTTTACTTCGCCTCAGTTTGTTTTATTTATTTTTTATGACGCGCAGCTTTACGACCGAACGCATTAAAATATAATATATGAAATTTTTTGTTGCTTTTATTGAAAGGTTAAAATCACGGTGAAATTTATATGAAATGCAAGTGCAAAGCAGAAGATAAATACAACAAATATACGTAACTACATAATTTTTATAGGCATTGCGCCGGTTATAAATATTGCTTGGTCTGCCTGCCGCGCAATGTCTCTTTTTCTATATTTTTCATTTATCTCATTTTTATGTACGAGATTTTGTTTTGGTTCACTTGCAATAAAGCCACAAATTGAATTTTCGGTCAAATTCCTAGCAACAATGCATGTATGCATGTAACAACAATAAACAACCATAAAATTGTTCATTCGCTGTTTTTGCTTTTCTTTTAAAATCGACTTATTTTAGACTAGACGAGGATTTTACGAACGTACACCATGTCGTATACGCAACATTTACTGACTGTAGAACATCGCTAAACACGGCCAGCGTGATAGATACGCTTTGAGGACTACAATTTAAGCTGTAAATTATGGGCGATTGAATGCCTTCATTCAGCCTGCAAAAAGTAAGAGTAATTTTAGGGGGCAACAACAAAAGCAAAGCAAGCGAAAAAGCCAAAATGTGGCAAAGCCAAAGTAGAGAAAAACCAAAATGGGGAAAAGCTAAAAATTTGAAGAATCAAAAAAGCCAGCACACCACCCTACCATAGACCTTAGAAGAAGCGTTAAATAAATGGGCAACGGTGGCCTTCAATCACAGTTTAAGCAGCCACACGCCACTGTCGACAACAACACAAACTTTAGCCGCATTGTTGCTGGAAAAAATTGTATTTCCATTTGAATGCTTCTCAAAAACAATAAAATTAGAGGCTTTTCATTCATTCATTCATAGAGGTTAGGGATTGTACACATCGCCACACGCACTAGTATTTCTAATAAAAGACAAGTGAGACATTCCTAGGCATCTTTTAAATTGTGCCCCCAAATAATCGCTGGCATCAATGTGGTTTTCTGTTGTTATTGGTTTATGCGTCATTTGTAATTGATAATGACTGAGCGGGATTAAACGAGTATTGTGCGAGTAAGTGCTGACAAACGATTTGGAAACACTCCTGAATTGGACATGGCGATTATCATTAAATTTTTTGTGAACACAATTTTTACAGTATCTATTGGTATAAGATTTATTTATATTTAAAAACTGGAAATTGTCAAAATTTTATTTGATGTTTTCATTTTTTCAATACTCAAAGCTTTTTCCAATATCGCCTAAATGTAAGCAACGGTATATAATTTTTATGAACGTTGCCTACAATTAGGCGCATTTTCATCAGATGTTTATACTGAATGAAATATTCAGTACCATAATTAAGTCGCAAATTAAGATATAATACTGTAGTTTGGAGCAGCCAATCGCATTAGTGAGAGGCACCTCTGAGCGAAAATTATTTAAAAAGTAGGAGAGACCCCGCCCCATAAGAGGTTTAATGTATATATTTCTCAAACCAGTGTCACTGACCTCATAATGTAAGCAAAGGTTTTTAACTTGGCTAAATGTAAGCAAAAGGTTACCGACCTCATAAAAGGTGAACAAAGGGGTTACTGACCTCGGAAAAATGTAAACAAAGGGGTCACTGACCTCATAATGTAAACAAAGACGCATTGACCCCATAACATGTAAAGTTTTACTTGCCCTAAATGTAAAAAAAAGGTTGTTAACTTTGCTAAACATAAACAAAGGTTGTGAAATTGGCTAAATGTAAAGAAAAGCATCTTTGACTTCGGCAAAATGTAAACAAAAGGGTTACTGACCTCATAATGTAAACAAAGAGGTCATTGACGCCATAAAATATAAGCAAAAGGTTCACTGACTCCAAGTGTAAACAAACGTTATGGACTTGGCTAAATGTAAATAAAGGTTCTGGACTTGGCTAAATGTAAACGAAGAATGTTGATTTGGGTCATGGAAGTAAATATTAACAAAATGTGTTGATATACTATGATATAGCTGAAGTTACTATCAAAGTCAGGTCCTTGTATGGAAAACATTTTTTTGACGAGATATCATCATAAAATTTGGCATGTTTCAGAACGAACAACTTTTTGAATCAGCATCAATATTATATAAAAGGTTAGAGATCCTTTGGATGGTAAAATGATGATATGATGACACCTAAAAGGCTTCAACTGCTATAACTATTATCTAATTGTGTACAAACCAAAGAAAAATATTAAGTATTTATTTTATTATATTAATTTTCAATGGAAAAGGTTCAACAGACTAACACAAAAAACATGAAAAAAACAATTGAAAGCAATACATTTCACTAGCTATCAAGTACCCCATAATTAAATATATATATGTATATATTAAATCATTGCCAACTTAACAGCAAATTTACACTTCAGCAATTTTCAAGCGGCCCATTTGACTGTGGCAAGCCCATGCTAAACGATCTACATACTATTTCTACCACTTAGATGCAGCAGTGACCAGTTTGTCATACATTCGTGTGGCGTTGCCTGTCATATAGTATACGAACTAAATGTGTGCCGCAAATGATGCGGTGGACCGAATGATGAACAATATGTGCGTATGTGGTATTCCCAATCAAATTAAAACCGACAGCTGGTTGCCAACTCGCTATTACTCCACTCATCTACTGTGTTAGTATGTGCCGCAAAATGTTGCAAACCCTTTAGCCGTTGCTACGAATGTTGTTGGTAAGATTATACTTTGTCATATGAGTGCTTTGTTACACATATTATACATGTATACATGTGTGTGCACGTTTATGCGTATCGATGGGCGAAATTCAATTTCTATGATATGTGTGTCCCTCCATTTGTAATGTAATGTGTAATGTCCTTGTACAAAAACATACATTCCCTTATTTATATTCTTTATGTTCATATAATATATGAATGTAGGCTAGCTAACCGGGCTTTTTATATACGAAAAAGATCCAGGACCTTTTGGATTTAAGTTTAGTTGGAAAAGGTTCAGTAGTAGTCGTTCAATGAAAAAGTTATCCAAGCTTTATAGCAATAGTAAAAAAGATATAGAGTGTACGTAACCGAAAGAAAGATTTCAGACCAAAAACTGTCCTTGCAGAAGCAATTTTAGAAACAACACAAACCTATGCATTTAATCCTCTCACAAACAATTTTAGTATTAGATCTAACACATTTATTAGGCGTATGTATAATATATATACGTGCGTGCCACGTTGAGGATTTTGATCCAATATCGGTAAATTAATGCTCGTCATTATGTAATATAAGAGAAACTTCAAAGGAATCTAGACGATAAAGTATAAACATTAATGATCAGAGGGACGAACTGACTCGATTTAGCCATAACCGTCTATACTTATATACGCAAATCGTATTTTTCTTACCAAGTAGCTGTTCGTATGTCGAAACTGTCGATATTGGACCACTATAGCATATAGCTGTCATACAAACTGACCAATCAAACTCTAGTCGATGTATGGAAAACTTTTTTATTTAACAAGATATCTTCCCTAAATTTGATATAAGTTATGATCCAATGCAACTCATCAAGATCCGAACAAATTGTTCAGATTAAAGCATTATAACATATAGATGACATTCAAACAAATCGGTTAAAATCAGAATTAAGTTCTTATATACCATTTTATTCTACACAAAATTTAAATTCTTTTTTATCAGGACAGATATTTGTAGGAAGCTTCCTTCAAGTGGTTCCATCAAATTTCCATCTTAGACAAAATTTAACTGGTCATTTCGAAGCGCCTCAAAGTATTATCAGAAAATATTCCACCAGTTTCGTAAGCGAGACGAAAAAGAAGGCGCAATTTGCATAAATTTCCTCAGAAAATATATCAGTGCTTGTTTTGTTGTATTATATATTATTGTTTTCGTGTGTATTCTTTTGATGCTCGCCTACAGGAAAGTCTGACAATTTAGAAGAAAAGATTCTTGACTTAAGTGGTTACATGGGTTTACGTTTCAAAAAATCGATTTTTTAATGGTCTTATTAAGCTATATAATACCTCTAGAATATTGTCCTAAATTTTCAAGCTGATCTGAGTAATAGCTGTATCTACCAGTCTTGAGAACTTGTGCGCTCGAGGCTAGCTAGGCTAAGTGCGCCGTCTTTAAATGCATTTTTCCCGAAACTGTGTCTTTGAAGTCCGTTGGCAAGATTTCTGGAGGACTACTCAACCCTTCTTCATGAAATTTTACACAGGTCTTTAATATCCAATTCTTAAAGACTTGGAGGAAGGATTTTTTTCGATTACAATATTTGAAAAAACAATATGTCGCGAAATTTTCACTGAAAATTTCATTTTTTTGTAAAAATGTCTGCCAATTTTCAGTCTTTCCTTCATCCAAGTTCTATGTTAAGGTTTTACCTAAAACACTTATTTTTTCACTTTAGATAATCCTGTAAGAAGTCGTCCTGCTAACGCAGGCGCTTTTTCCTAGGGGTCACCGGAAATGGCTTCGCAATAGCCGAGTTTAAAATATTTTTTCCAAAAATTTCAGAATTTCTTTGTTAAAAGTGTATGTTTGTAACAATTCTAATAAAATATTTTATTTTATATATGAGAAAAAAATGTTGAATAAGGGTTGTTTTTTAGCCGAGGAAACCCATGTAACCCCTTAAAAACTAAAAAGCATATCAACCGCAACCATACATATAAGTAACTCAAACGAAGTTTTCCTAATATTTTACTGACTGGGTATTATATTGTATTAGATATACGTATGTACATATACCATATATGTATGTATGTTGTTGTTCACATCAATATTTGTTGAAAATTCGCTGCGACGCTGCCTTTCTATTTGTGTTATATTTTATAAAAGGGTAACAAAGCATGGCATGTGTCCTGTGGCATGAGTGGCCAATACTTCGCTCGCTACATACACAATTGCACACAAATACGCTCGTATAAATATGAGACTGTTTATCCATTCGTGCCCGCTCGGTCGTTTTTAAATCCATAACAATGGGTACCCAATACTTTGCTGTTATTGGGTCGTTAGTTTGGAAAAGATATCGAGTGAATTCTCATATTTTGTGCATTTTATGTGAACATTTGTGGAATATGGTGAAAATGTTGCCGCAAATTGTTTTCATGCAACACAAGCACCGTTGTAAATATGTATATGTATGTGTGTTTTTTGTGAGTATGTGAAAATTTTCTGAAGTATTAGCAGCATGCTCGTAGAAGAATCAGCTTTTCGCTGTATTGGCGCTTTAATAGTGGCTAAAAAAATTGACTCGAGTGTAAGGAGAAGTGGAAACAGCTTGCAATAATTGCGTGTGAAGTCGTAATGTCATTTCATATTGCTTAGCTATTTTTATATGGAATAACTCGTAGGATGTTATAGCTTTTATTGTCACAGTTGGTTTTAAGAGTTGTCTTTATTGTAGTAATTTGTAATTGCAACAAGTAATAGGCTTGTAAAGAGGATCAAAAAAAAAAGAAAACATTTTTCTTAGGCTTTTTTCTGAAAATAGCATGCTAAGGTCTGATAAGTACCAATAGTATATACAACCATGATACAATATTATAACTATAGCAATAAAAAAATATATAATGTAAAAATACACACCATACAACGAAGGGAATTCGAAAGAGAAGCTGACACAACAAGAAAGAATCTTTAGTGAAAACAATCTATCGTGGTGGATTTGAGTTCCAAGTGCTTGATTTAATCAAGAAATTGTAGGAAGAGGAAAAAGTGCATTAAAGTTTTACTAAACGAAGCGTCGAAACGTTTTTAGATAGGAGGAATCTGTGAGGAAATCTAGAAATTAAGAGATGGAGAGGTTCAGAAAATGATTCAGTTATCGAGTGAAATATTACCAAATCTTATGAGTGGTACTGTTTCCAAGCTAAACCTATTTCACTTATTAGAAAAAATGGATAGCAATAATGCGAATAAAATCAGTAAAGCTATAGATAATGATGAACTAGAATAAATATATTCAGTTATTCCAGCATGCTGACGGGACGTCGGCTTGATTGACAATAGCACAATATATTTCGCCAAACGTAAGTTAAATTCACTTAATGCCTTAGAAGGAGAGACTTTAAGTCGTCGAGATATTTGAAATCAATTTTAAAGAGATCACTATATTTTTAATTTTCCCCCTCTGATCAGGTGATTCTTCTTCTCTATACCTAATACTTGTATACTTGACAGTTTTACCGTTCAAAGTTCATACGTTTCAGCTTGCTAATACGAGAGCGTTAAGTTGGTTATGGCTAGAAACCTGGTTAAGTCACGATCGACCCTTTGATCCTAATAGGGATCCCACTTGGACAGCTTGGAACGCCGATCAAATGTGATGCCTAAAACTCATATATAATTAAACAAAAATCCCTGAGGCATTCACAAATTTATTGAGATGTTTATAAATTAATTTTGGTAAGTCTTTTGGTTCGCCGAAGCCTTGATGCTAAGATGTTCAACTCCAGTCTGGCAAAACCATACAACCTTATCGATTTTCGTTGGACAAGATTACGCCTAACCTGCTGAAAGCCTTTTGAAAAATGTACAATAAAAACTTCTACGCTTTTGGCAAGATAGACTTTGCTAATAGCAAGTAATTCAGTGGATTTCCTGCATGCTGCTACACATCAGAAGGGTCTCGAACTCACGCGCGCACGTTGTTCAATAAGTTTTGTCGTTTGATAAGAAAAACACAATTTTATTGTACAAAATACACTTTATTGTTCAGTATAATCTCCCTGAACATTAATACACTTGCTCCAACGGTCTTCCAATCTGTGGATCCCATCCCTGAAGTGAGAATCCGGAAGGTCTGTAAAATACGCTTCAACAGGCGTTATGACCTCTTCATTTGATGAAAAACGCTTGCCACGCATAAATTTCTTGAGTTCTGGAAACAAATGGAAGCCGCTGGGGACCAAATTAGGTGAATACGGCGGATGCTTCAACATTTCGAACTTTAATTCGTGGATTTTAGCTTTTGTCAAAATGCTCTTGTGACACGGTGCATTGTCCTGATGAAAAAGGATTGTTTTCTTCCGCAAATTTTTCTGTTTTTTTCACGAATTTTTTCCTTCAAATAGTCCAAAAGGTTGCAATAATATTCAGAATTATTTGTTTTACCAGCTCTTTAGCATTTTGTTTTGATTCAAGATCATGGTGATAGTCCTCATCCATAGTGATGAATTGATGCATAAAATCTACTTTATCATTTCTACAACGCTCAAAATGTTACTGAGAAAGTCGCGTTCGAATGTGTTTTTGTTCCATTGTTAGCAAATGCAGCAGCCATTGTGCACACAGCTTTCTAAAACCCAAAATTCCACTTAAAAAATATGGCTCACACTGCCTAATGAGATGTGTAGAGCATCTACTAAAGCTCTCTTAGTCAATCGATGATTTTCCAAAATATATCCTGTATTTTGGCTATGATTTCTGGTGTTGATGCGCTTTTTGGATGTCCTTCACGTGGATCGTCTTCAAGGCTTGTACGACCACGTTTAAATTAAAGAGATATTAGAATCTGCTTCAGATGTGTATATACAAAGACAAAATATCAGTCTGAAAGATCGAGAACGCTGGACTTTACCAGTGAAGATAATTTTCGAAACCAAAAAATAATTTATTTATAACGCATAAAATCACCAACCTAAGCATTTGGAAAGTAAACAAACGAATATTAATCACAGAGAACACCACAAACTAAAGCATCTTCTGTCCAAATTAAATATGCGAACAAGCACATCTCAAGCATATAGCAAAAGCACACATAGCACTCAGAGTGTCCAGTTTAACTGCTCCAACTGTGTCGTCCTTGCCAAGCAACCATTTTCAATTGAAATGAATTACGAGCGAAAGCAAACAAACAGCTGTGGTTGCTCAGCTGCTGCTGACCAAAAAACGAAAGGAGTGGCCATTGTGATATCATATTTATGCATATCTTTGAATAAATAAACATAAATAATAATCAGAATGCAAAATACAAGCACACAAAGTGCCATAGAAGGAGATACCAATGCATGCGGCAGACATGACACATGACAAATGACAAGTCTGGCATGTGACTAGCGTAAATGCAATGGTATTTTGTGTGTCTGAGCTTACAAAGCTTTGCGGTTGCAAGTTTTTAATAATTCCTGAGCTACATACGAATGTGTGGTAAAAACAGCTGTGATTCACCGTAGCAACAAAGAGTTTAAGTGAAAAAACTTATTGGAATGCAATATGACGTTTGAGAAAAAATTGTTTATCTTGGCTGGAAAGCAAAGAAAGAGGGGAAGTTTATTAAAATTGATGCTTGAATAGAGAAGTCAGTAAGAAATTAATTGTCATTTTAATTATGATGAAATTAAAGGAGGTAGAGGAGGGCGTGAAAGAAGGTCAAAAATTTGAAAACGGCTGGTTCCGCGGATATCGTTACATTATCTATTTTCGATACTTTCTGAAATTTTTTCTCTAAACATTAAAATATTCGATATCAATACCACAAATCAGATCAAACTAAAAGTCCCTTAATTGTACTAATCTAAAAGTTCTTTTATTCTCAATTTTGTTTTTTGGTCAAAGTCCGGTAACCCATTTTACCAACATTTTTTTGTTTAACAAAAGTACTCCGATAACCAATTTTCTCCCTCGAGATAGAGACCAAGAACTTTACTGTTTTAATTTAATGTAGTCAACTTCTTCAACAAAAACTTCAAATTTATTGGGGAGTGTTTATTATCATTAAAAGGAAAAAACTTTGTTATTTATTTTTGTCTCAGATTATCCATCCGTTGAGATTTTCGATGACTCGTTCGAGCATTTCGACCGGTAACTGACGAATGATAAGCGTGATGTTTTGCTCCAAGGTCTGAATCGAAACGGAATCGTCTGCATAAACTTTTAACTTTTCGTATCCCTACAGCAATAAGTCTAACGGTGTGTTATCGCACTATCTTGGTGGTCAATCGACCATCCCAAAACGTGTCCACATATTCATTGATTGATTCGATATCTGGCAAGTGGCGTAGCCTTGTTGAAACCAAATATTGCCAAAATCACGAGCCTCAATTTCAGTCATCAAACAGTCGGTTATTATTAGGCGATAACGTTCACAATTGACGCCCACGTTCTCACCGGTATCATTTTTGAAGAAATAAGCCGATGATTCCAGCGGCCCATAAACCACACCAAACCGTTGTTTTTCTAAATGAAATGGCAACTCTTGAATCTCTTCAGGTTGCTCTTCGTCCCAAATGCAGCAATTTTGTTTGTTTACGTACCCATTGAGCCAGAAATGGTCCTCATCGCTAAATAAAATTTGGAACTTTTCAAGAGCACATAGAGCGAAGCTATATATTTGGTCGCTTTGAATATAAGATCTCGTCGTAAAAAGTGACAAGTCGTTCCATACGTCAGTCCGAGTTTCTGCGATCGGCAACGAATCGATTCTCCACGGTCTTCGTAAACTCGCTCAGGCACGGGTGAAATATTTTCTTTCCTGCGTGTTGGACGAGGTCTATTCGATCGAATATTGTCCAATCATGAATACTGGGTCTCAATATGGGTGATGGTGTTGCAAATGGTACGTTCAGTAGGCCGATTATGTTGACCCTAATTTGAGCTCAGCGCGCGAAACACATTCTTTGCGAACGTGAATTTTCGTAATAAAGTTGAGCGATTTATAAACGTTGTTCAGGCGTAAGTATTTCCATTACGAAATTTTAAACAATACTGAACAAAATAACATAACAGAAAAAGGTACCTCTACTTGGATTACCCGATCTATTTGCAACATATCATTTTCTAGTAGCCCAAGTCAAGAAAAGCTTTAGAAATACGGGAGCGATCATATAAGTACATATATAAAATAGCGTCAACGCCCAAGGAAAAAGGTTTTCTGGGACTACCTGGAGAAAGGCGAACAGACAAACAACTCTTCTAGGCCGAATTACAGAAAAAATTTACTATTTGCTCTTTCACCATGCCGATGCCGTGAGCTAAGACCTCCGTCATCGCCACTGCCAAATTCAACTTAAAAATATCAGCAGCCATTTGGATGGAATGAAGAGACCCACTTTTCTGACTCTGACTCTCAGAAAACGTATGAATTAAGCAAATATGTAAAATGTAGTTTTGAGAAAAATGCATTTAAAGATAAATTGTGAGTTTTCTATCTGCTCCCTGCTTGCTTATCTTACCAGTTATACTAACGGTTTTCGCCCTCTTCAAGAAAGCCAACCGGAAAATTACAATTTTTTAGGAAAAGTTTTAAAGCATTAAAAGAGCTTTATTACGCAAAAAATAAAAAATTCTAAGCTTTTGGTAAAATATATAAAACAGATGCTTCCTTCGCCTTTCCGGGCAATGCTTTCTGCTTAACATTTTGTATTCAATTTTTATACACCGCACTGTCTTGTACACTCTCACACATGTTGGTTTGCATATAGCTTATTTGCATATCGCATAACATTCGCTTGCCAGCTTAAAAGACAAAAAAACACAGGATACGTATGTATGTGTGCCAAAGGAAAAGTAGCTCCACTTATCATCTACACAAATGGCAGGATAACTGCATGCCAGCTTGTGGCGCGTCCGGCTGCATGCAGAGATGTATTTCTTTCACATATCACTGCACATGCAACTCTTTGTACCATAATGTACATATGTGAATGTATGTGCGCTGTGTATGCTTTGTTGCATGTGTGCGTGTCCACTTTGTCGGTCATTGTTGTCTGTGGTCCTTTGTGTCAGTGTCCTTTGCACTCACTTCCGACGTAGCGCTGCATCGCTACACTTTGCCCCACTTTGTTTCACTTTTCCGTTTCCTCCCAATCCGTCCAGCCCCTCCAGCTCTCTCGCTTTCAGCTTACACTCTCTTTCCCCAACTCCTTTAGTGAACATCTTCCGGTCTTGCCGCTAGCGTTCCGGTCCCGCGTATCATATCGGAGTCGCTGTAGCTTCGCTTTTGATTTCATTACACTTTGCTTCCTCTACCCTCTCCATGGCATCCGCTGCACTATTCCCATTTCATTCTGACCTCGCCTTGTATTATTTATCGCATTATAGTTTGTCCTTGTTATGTTATTGTTGCAACTCACTTTGTTGGTCGTCGTCGGTCGTTGGTCGCTGGCTTGCCGGTTCGTTGGCTCGCTGGTATTCACCGCTCCACTTGGCATGTCTGCGACATTTTATACTTCATATGCAAAATACTCGTCGGACGTCTGTCGTTCTGTCGACAATCGCAAGCGAGCGCATACGGAAGCGTATAAACAGCGTTACGCTTGTTGTTGTTGTTGCAGTGTTGGCGTTTTGTTGCAGCCGCCGGTCGACTGCTCATTGCGGATTATGCTAGAGTGCTTACTCAGACATGCATGCAAAATTTGTTAAACGTAAATATGCATTTTAAATACAAATATTTATGCATTTGCTGTTGTTACTGTTGTTTTTGCAGCGGCTGCCGCTGCTACTGCCGGCATGACTGTTTGTGCAGTCTCTGGCAGCACAGTCTCCACTGTACATACATACATTAGAGCACTGTCATGTTGAACGTCTGGGTTGACATTGCCGATACAGCCAACTTTGGCACAGTTTTTTTTTCAAATGCTCCTCTGAAACACAAATACATCCACAGATATGTTGTTGTACGATTATACGGCTTATTAAAGCGCAATATTTATATATCAGACAGATTATAACTCATCAGGCTTTTTTTTAAGATCGAAACGGCATAATAGAGCCCTGTGACCGTTTTGTCGTTCTCCAAGTATTCGATGCACATCACACCTAGTAACTCCCAGAAAACGGTAGGCATCACATTTTCGACCGCTAAGACGGTCTTTATCTTCTTCGGAACAAGTTCACTGGTTGAAGTCGATTGTTTTGACTGTTTCTTGGTCTCTGGTTCGTGCCAAACATTTCATCGACGGTCACGAAACGGAACCAAAACTGCTGCGGATCGCGCTCAAACAATGCTCTGCAGTGGTCTCACGGGTTTTCTTATTATCTGGTACTCTGTATCCATCCCTGCGAAGGTTTTCTTATTCCTAATATTTCGAGTTGGCCCGCTGATGGCTTTCTCATACGCAATATTTTATGCTAACTTTAGCCCACGTCGCCTTTTGAAATGTTCACCGTTTCAGTTATCTGGCGCGTCTTCCAAGGCGAGATCGTGAACTTTTGTTCCGTTATACTCCGTGATGGCCATTTTCGCGATACTTCTGAGAGGCTCATGGTAAAGAGACGGCGTACGATCACGTTGAAACTCGTTAATTCGATAACTCACAGTCTATATTGAAGAACAAACGTATCCGTATTCAGCATTCAAGCGCCCTTTAATGTTTCCCTTCAAACACTGAAATCGAGTCACCGTCCATTATTGTTCTTTCCTCGCTTTTCTCAAGTCTGCGGCGACGCTCCTTCTAAAGTCCTATTCGGATTTTCGATAGTATGTACCTCTGGAGAGAGTGGCACCATCGGCCGGTAAGGCAAAATACTTTTTAGACCGCTCGCGTATCCTTTATGAGCATATTTTCTAACACAGCACATTGATCAAATTAACCGGAAATCAGCTAAACCAATTTTATGAAAGTGAAATTCTTTGGTTCATATAGTTAAGCTAACGTTCTGCTTCTTTGTTGTCGTAGACACCGCTTAAGCAATTATAGGCAAGTTAACAACAGCGCACTAGTCATTATTCGTTTTCGCTTTTTGGCGCCAATTGGAGATTCCAAGCGTAGCCAGATTCTTCCCCACCTGGTCTTTCCAACGGAGTTGGGGCCTTCCTCTTTCTCTGCTTCCCCCGGCGGGCCTCAGAGCTGGAGAGTTTTCATCAATTTGGACGAATCGTTCGGACATCGTTACATCGACTGCAGTATTAGCTGCTGGAAGAAATTTCCATAATTACACATAAAACCTTTTAAACACACTAACAAGAAATCGGTCGCTTAGACCCTGTCAAACCCTATACAAAAGTTTCAAAGTTTCAAATAGATACAAGAACCATTATGAAATTTTCAATATTCACATCATACATATCTGTTAACATGTCCTAAGAAAATATTTACCAACAATCAGACAATAATCCAAGGAATAGGTACGTAAATACTTACAGACAACACACATCCGTTCCAACAATAAATCAAAAGCTTATTGGTACATAAATGGTCCATGAATAAACTATCAAAAACAGAAAGAAAAAAATGAAAACAACGACACTGAACTCAGAGGCAGAGATGCGATGAAATCGAAAACAATTGAAGTTGTAAAAGAAGTAGGAAATAAACCAGAATAACGGCAGAAAAATGGCCGACCATACGGCAAAAGGTAATCAAGCGTAAGGCAAGGGAGTTACAGCTCCGTTGTTAAAGGGCGTAGAAAGTATGTTATGGGAATAAGCACATAGTAGGCGCCTAATCCAGTTATGATTTGTTTTGTCTTTGCACTTTGAACATACATACAAACATATGTGAGTGCATGATTATATGTAAATAAACGCATAGACAAGCTGAATATGCAAACTTATGAAAATAGCAGGCAGATTGTTTTTGAGATTAACTTGTTTTCATCTTTCAAAGCGTACATGTTTGTGTTTCATTTGAGTTCCGTTGTTCGTTACTTTTGGCAGTTATATTTTATTTTCTTTTGTGAGTTGAAGCATTGCTACAGACTTTACGACGCTTGTTTGATAAAATAAAAAATGTGCAACAAAGCAGCGGAGATGTTGATATATGTATTTTTCACAGGCATCGGCTCGACTAGAATGGTGGTGGCGGCTTAAGGGATAGAAAGGGATGGTACTAGACTAGTTCTATATTTGCTTTCCCTAATACTAACCTGGTTGCTATGCTTACTTTTCTAGGCATTCTAGTCCGGAATTTTATTTAGTAGAAGCAATTTATATTTTCGTTTAGAAATATTATCAAAAGTGGTACTAATATTATTTGTTTATTTTTTGCGATTCGAAGTATTGTGAATAGCTTTAGAGAAATACAGACAAAATTTTTTCTTTCGAGAACTGGCTTATACATATATATTTCAATTGCAATAGAAATAAAACAATCAAAAAAGTTAGAAAAGTCTTTAGAAATAAATTATATATAAATTATCGACAACGGTACAATGATAGGATCTATTTAGTTCATCCTATACGAGCCTATTAAACTCTATTCAAACATCTTATGAGGTGTTTGACTATGATAAAACATAATAATCCTAAAGGTAGGCAACAAATCTGGTCTAAAAAACTTCAATGTGGTCACTATACCAAAGACGAGGTGGAATGACGCCAAAATATAGAATATTGCAAAAGCACACATCAAACATGGGCACCAGCAAAGAGGTTTTCTTCGATAAATAGAAAATGCAAGTCAAGCGGCTAAACATGTGAATATTGTTAATGTTCTTGATATCGAAACAGCCAATCATGCGCAATATTGCTTTCGTCAATTCCGTTCCAGTAATTTTTATATGAAAGATAACACCATTCTCTGTAAGCCCCTCACCAGGAAAGTTTTACTATATGTTTAGTGGAATTGGTAGGGAATCATTTACCGCCTAGTTTTTAATTCGGACTCTTACTGTCAACAATTCGACCGCCTAAACGAAGCAATTACCCAGAAATAGCAAGCTTTAGCTTATACATAGGAGAGAGTGTTCCACATCGATAGTGACTCGCCAGACGCTTTAGAAACTTAGTTGAGAGGTTCTGATTTATAATCTGAACCTGGCACCAAGTGATTACTACCTGCTTCTGTCCATGATAAATGATTTTGCTGGTGAAAAACTCGCTTCAAAAGAAACTGGTGAAATTCGACTGTCAAAGTTTTTTAGCAAAATGAACAAAGGTTTCTATAAGAGTGAAATAAATATATCAAATATTTACTATGCTGAATAAATCCATCAATTTAAAGCAGACAAAATGGATTCCTTTTTGCTGGACTTTATATACTTATGTATATACTCCTATATCCTTAATATAGTATTACAATACAGGGATATTTTTAATGAATCTCCAGCAGAAAACCTAGAACGGGATTTGATCCTTTGAGTAAAAACTTTTACCGAGGGCTAAGTACAAAACACCGAAAGCATTAAATTAGACCATGGTTTGGCTAAGAACATAAATAACTCGTAATCCATTTACATAATTATTTCCCAATATTTCCCTCACTCTGCGCATAGCACTAAACACATTGCGCTCAAATACTGTAAGTAATATTCACGCAGTTAATTTGGCACCAATCCGATTTATGGCTGGGCCTATAAAGCAAATACTTTTTTATTGTCCTCCAAAGTTATGACATGCTTTCGAGCTTAGTTAAACAACTGGCGGCATGCTGCACTCCTAAGCCACATACGAAATTTGCTGCTACGGTTAAGGATATGAGGCGGTCGCATGCCAAAAAGTGTGGGTAACAGCGGGCACAAAATAATAAAATATGCGCACACGTGACACACTGCTATATGTGTATATAATTGCTGGCAAGTAGCTTCGCACATATGCCTGTAGGTGTGTGTGCGGGGGTAGGCAAATTTAGCGGCGCACAACGATGAAGTTTGACTGTTGTGCTTTTATGGCATTTTGTGTGACATTTATTGTCATTTACTTATGACAAAGTTTTTGCGGCTCACAGCGAATTAACTGTTGCGACAGCGCTGACTGCTGCCAAAGCGGCTGATGCCTGACAGTGTTGACTGCCAATGTCGCTGTGAAATTTAGGCTTATTTGATAGTTTTAGATAACTGTAGTGCTGTGTAGGTGGTGAGGTGGTGGTGGTGCTATTGATAATGGTGGAAGGGGAGCTGCGATTTCTCGCTGTCTCTCACTTTCTCGAGATCTAATCATTTATTCGCGCATTTATTGCCTGTCAAAGGCTTGTGCTGGAGGCGAGGGGTAGAAAAACTCCCTTTTCAATCTAAGGCATTACTTTAATCGTGAAATTGTTTGCAAAAGTTAAATATTTATCTAAGATACATAGAAGTTGAAGGCGTACGAGCACTGGCGTATGCCAAAAATTTTAGTAGAGGGGGACTGAAGTTAAAAAATTGATATTTCTGACGTTTTAATGTGATGAATATCAAAGCAAAGACGGAGGAACAGTCCTGAATAGGCTGAAAGTGTCAAATCCTGATCTTTGAAATACATTTAGCATGCGATTCAGCAAGCAGTCTCTGTCACTACCTAAGACATTTTGAAATAAAGTCTCAATTTGTGACAAGTTACTATTCGCAACACAGTCTCTAGTCTTTAGTCAAAAAATATTGTTTTAAGGTTGGCTTGCTACTTATCTTAAAAATGTTTCTGCATTCAACATAAATTTCTGAAAACGTTCCATTATTTCTTCTTAATCTAAATATCTTCTTCTTCTTAAATGGCGTAGACACCGTTACGCGATTATAGCCGAGTTAACAACAGCGTGCTAATCGTTTCTTCTTTTCGCGACGTGGCGCCAATTGGATATTCCAAGCGTAGCCAGGTCCTTCTCCACTTGGTCCTTCCAACGGAGTGGAGGTCTTCCTCTTCCTCTGCTTCCTCCGGCGGGTATAGCGTCGAATACTTTCAGAGCTGGAGTATTTTCGTCCATTCGGATAACATAACCTAGCCAGTGTAGCCGCTGTCTTTTAATTCGCTGAACTATGTCAACGTCGTAATATATCTCATACAGCTCATCGTTCCAGCGAAAGCGATATGCGCCGTGGCCAATGCGCAAAGGACCATAAATCTTTCGCAGAACCTTTCTCTCGAAAACTCGAAACGTCGACTCATCGGTTGCGGTCATCGTCCAAGCCTCTGCACCATATAGCAGGACGGGAATTATGAGCGACTTATAAATTTTGGCTTTTGTTTGTCGAGAGAGGACTTTACTTTTCAATTTCCGACCCAGTCCGAAGTAGCACCTGTTGGCAAGAGCAATCCTGCGTTGGATTTCCAGGCTGACATTGTTGGTGGTGTTAATACTGGTTCCTAAATAGACGAAATTATCTACAACTTCAAAGTTATGACTGTCAACAGTGACGTGAGAGCCAAGTCGCGAGTGCGACGACGGTTTGTTTGATGACAGGAGATATTTCGTCTTGCCCTCGTTCACTGCCAGACCCATTTCCTTGTCCAGTCTGGAGAAAGCAGAACTAACGGCGCGGGTGTTGAGGCCGATGATATCAATATCATCGGCATACGCCAGCAGCTGTACTAATCTAAATATACTGTACATATTTAACAAATTTCTTCAAAAAAATTGCTTAAATCGGCCTATAATTTCTTCTAGAGTTCATATTCTAAATATAATCGTTTCTGAGCGAGCTTCCGACTTTACTATGGATTTCGCTTCTGATTAAAGAGCCCAAACTAATGAAAACTAAGATCAAGTTCAATAAGAATGGGGCGTTTAAAACCCCCGATCCACCAAACAGCGCCGCTAACGCAGTTGTAACAGATGTACTTATATTTGTATTAAGTACCAAAGTAGTTAGGAAAGTATGCGTAAATGATTGTTGCCGGAAATGCAAGCGTATCATTTTGATATTTCGCTGATTTTGCACTTTTCCACAAGTTTACATTCCGCAATGTGAATCCTAACTAACGCTCAGCAGCGCCTCACATATACATGAATGTTTATGTATACATGAGTCTGCGCTGCAAAGACAATGGCCGTGAAGTTGGAAGTGGTAGCGAAAGTGCACAATGCACAGCCGAGCTGTGGGAATATGGCAAATGAAGCTTGGCATAAACTTTTGACAGTCAATTTTATATGCTGCCAATGGCGTAAGTTGGGGCTCAGTGCGGTAGTTAATGTTCGGCGAAGATTTTGATTTCACTCAAGTCAGCGGAAAACTCGAAAATGAAACATGAAACTCGTAAATTTTTATTAAAAAGTAAATTCGCACTATAAAGTTTTCAAATAAAAGTTTCAAAATAATACGCACGGCGAAAGTTGGCATTAATCGGTAGTGTTGATGGAGCTAACGTAAAGTGGCAGAGTTTTATTTTTATTTTTAATTTTTGGTATAGCATATTTTATTGTACGATAATATAATAGCATGATGATGTAAGATAACAGGATTTTTGATTTTGTTTCAGGAACTTTGGAAGTGTTACATCAATCTGGTTATTGGGTTATGTGAGGTTTATAGATTAGCTGTGGTTGTGAATAAGTCCGACCTGGCCCATATAATGATAAAAGGCGTCAATCCTATCCTATCTTGTTACTACATATTATACTGATAAATCACAAGACAACTCAACTGAGTAAACTAGAGCCAGAACTTGTTTCATAGCGGAATGATCTCCAAATCTTAAGCCCGCCCAGAGCTTCGATGAAATTTTATAAGAAGTTTTTAATGTCTAAAATAAATATTCTGCCCGACAACAGCTGAAGTTATAAAAACGGGGTCGGAATGTTTTACGATGATTAAATGACAAAACACTTGAAGTTTTTTTTTCGATCTAATATATGGTATAAATACATATATTATCCATAAAATGCTTTGGAACCGCGATCGAAAAACATAAATGAGTCAGGGCATTGACTAAGCAAGGAAATTTAATTAAATAGTAAGAATGGAAAATATCGTCACCTTTGTAACAAAATTAAAAAAAGTTAAGGTAGTAGTCTGGCAACGTGGATTTAAAAAAACCGAAAATTTTATTTTGCTTAATTTGAAAGTACAATGTCTTGAGAATATACTGTGAAAATTTCAGACAGAAATTCGAAATAATTCGGGAGTTATAACGAGTTTCCTAGAACGCCTCGGAGTCCTCTATCTCGGAGTTGTTCAACTTTGAACACGTTTTTCCCAAAACGTTGTTTTTCTGGTCGGCCCGGGTCCTAACTTTTTTTCTACTGAACCGATTGCTTTCAAATTTTAACTGTTCTACACACTTGTAGTTCTCGTCGGTACTAACAAGAATTTTTTTCACCCCTAACTATTTATTTTGCAACCCTATCTTTGCTAAAATAAAGGACTTTTTTCAAAGTCCGCCATTTTGTTATTTACCCTTGGAATTTAACTTCAGTAGTTCCGACCAGAATGACATGTCTATAGATTAAGAATAACCAAGAATATTTGATTTCAGATAACATCAAGAGCCAAAATCACCTGGGCCACCACATGCATTTTTTTTGAGGTTCCAACTTCGACGGACAATAATAATAGTAATAAAGTATTAAATTTTTTCAAATAAATTTTTTAAATATGTAAATAAAAACACTCTAAATATTCAAGATAATTCATTTTTATTTCTATAAATGAAAGTAGGCATAAGTTACCAGACTACTACCTTAAATTACCTTAAAAGTAATAGCACAATACTAAAGTATCACACTACAATTATAAAGGCGAAAGTTTGTGAGTGTGTATGTTTGCTACTACAGCACGACTAAACGGATAGAGCAATTTTAGCAATAAAATTTGGTGTGGAGTTAGCTAACACCCTGTAATAACACACCTATCGTATATTGAAGGTATCTTATTCTCATGATATGTGAGGGCACACGACGTTGTCGGACAGTCACAGCTATAGAAACTTCTGCATAAGCTGACGATCGGCATCTTGGAGGTATTTGAAAAATGTAGTTTTGAATATGACACGACATTGGATTACAGTAGCCATAAGCTCATTCCTATTTCAGAAGAACCTGTGAAACAGTTCCTTAATCGTGTAAAAAAATACAAAACTCTAGCTATACTTGATTTTTTGCAAAGCCACGTACATCACAAAATTGGATCACTTTTGCCACAACTTAATGAACATTCACAATTTTTAGAGGTGTATTTTATGGGAGGCAACAACGTTTATCAAATAATGACTAAAAGACAGTATCACAGTATCAAATTCAGCAAGGCCTGCATAACAGTAACATCTTGGTGCATAAATTTAAATCTGCCCTGGAGAACATGCCCGATGATAGTTGCAAGGTAATCATACACACATGGCACACAGCATCCGTGCTGCTACAACCCCACAGCTCCGAGGGATATCGGACTCTCTCGCCAGGATTGCAGACACAACCGATATTAACATCCCTTAAACCAACTCAAATAAAAAAGTAACTTGCTTGGACTTTTACTCCTTCCATACTTCCATATAATGGTATATAAAAACCATTTTAATCTGTAGGACACTACTATCTCTTTTATTGGTGGATATGTATATATGTATGTAAAGAGGGAGAGCGATCGTTTGCGCTTCTTAGCTCTGAATCAGAGTTAGTATACAAATATTTCCCATAAATTTATAAAAAACATATACATATGTATTTAACAAAGACGTAACTTAAAGGCTGCAGAGTTTTCGATACGGAGCTCAAACCCTGATCTCACGTAGCTATGATTGTGATCCCTTATTGCATCGACTATATGGATCGTTAAAAAGTTTATCATTTATATGCAGCTGTATATTCTATAGCTAATATGTGTCCTAAAAGTTTTAAGTATTTAAGGAATTTTTTATTTTTATTTGAGGTGCTGGGTTACTTTTCCCAATAGTTGTTTTCTCATTCTTCATAGCACAACAAGTTTCATTCCTTATATCAAAATATTTTAAATAAAATTGTAATCGTTTCCTGTTTAGCTTTAATCGGAAAAGCAATCTATTAGCAAAAATTCTCTCTATCTTTTCTCCCTGCATGCGCTCACATTTCCACTAATTTTAACTGGATAGGATTCACAAAAAATATTCATAGCAAATTACACCGCACTCACGTAGTAAGCGAACTCCTGTCCAAACATAAGGAGAATTAATAACAATAAAAACACCAGCACAATTAGTTTTAACAAGTTTGGAGATTTTGCAAGTTGAACTGGTAGTAGCAGAAAACAAGCAAAAAAAGCTCAACCAACGCCAAATTTTCAATATACTCATATAACGGTGCTCATAGTAACAAGCACACGCAAATATCTTAAACCTTAACCAATTTTGGTTCCAAAAAACCATATGTAGTACGAGCAAGCTGCTCGTGCAGCTGAGTGCATTTTGCCCGGTGCCACTAGACGTATGAGTAATTTTAATGAGTATGAACAGCATCTGCTAAAGCAATATAGCAGCAGTAGCCGAAAGTGATGTCGTTAAAGTTGGCCTGTACAGTGTACGGCTCTGCCGGACAGACTCAAATTGCATTTCATATATGTGGCTGCCAAGCTTGACGGTAACCCATATTATTTTTCTTGAATTTTGACAATTTTTCTCCACTGGCTTGGTGGCAGTGCTGAGGTACGTGTATGGGAGTAATAGGTATAGTATACATAGCAAATTGATTGAAATTCCAAACCACTGAATAAATAATATAGTGTAGTGAGCATTATCCTTGTACGTGTTGCAAAGCTGGTTTATAATTAGCCAAAGGTAATTAAAATGACAAAATTTGACTAAAATGTTTTTAGCACACCTGAACATGTGGAACACTTTTGTCTAATCAAACAATTAGACAGGATTGACATAGCACGTCTGCTATGAACCAAGTGTATCAATATCGTTATATTTTATTTATTCTATAATAATAAGCTCCTCACAGGAGCTATTCGATTAGGTCAATCCTGAATTCCAATTGTTTGAGCTTTCGCATACTTTTTTGGTTTTATTAGAAGATTTCCATAATAAGAGTCAAGGGATTATTCAGGAGCGATTTTGAAATTCAAAAGGCGCAGACGTTAGTCAAAACAGAACAATGAATTTTCCATTTTTATACTCTTGCAACCAGTTGCTACAGAGTATTATTGTTTTGTTCACCTAGCGGTTGTAGGTATCTCATAAAACTAATCGAGATAGATATAGGGTTATACATGTATATATAAATGATCAGGGCGACGAGAAAAGTTGAAACCTTGTTGAATGTCTGTCTGTCAGTCTGTCCGTGCAAGCTGTAACTTGAGTAAAAATTGAGAATTTCGATGAATTTTGAAATTGATGATACTCGGTAACAAATCTTGTTAGTACAAAAAAGTTCGAGTTCGTAGATGGCCGTATTGGACCACTGCCACGCCCACAAATCATCATTATCCGAAAACCTATAAAGAACCATAACTAAGCATTTATTTAAGATATGAAACTCATATTTGGTACAGGGAATTTCAGTAGCAAGCCCCGCCCTCTAATAAGTTTAATGTATATATCTCCTAAAACACTTTTTGGTAAAATCCCATATCTCGGGATCCGACTGACCGATTTCGACAAAATTTAGTAAGTACCGTTCTTTTTATATTCCTATATCACGGTGTGAAAATGGAGGTAATCGGTCTACAACCCCGCCTTCTTCTCATATAACACAATTTTAAATTCAACTTCTTCTTCTTTCACTTTCCATCACACAAATCAAGAAGTAATTTATATAACGGGATAATGAATAATGTCTTTAGTGCCACCTTATGACTAAAAACTGTTTAAAACCATTCAAGCCCCTAGGTACCGCATATTTAGACCCCGGTATCTATAGTTGATTTTTTATCGAAAATGTCGGTCAATGTGTGATATTACTGTGCCCAAAAAAGGTGACATTGTATTTATTTTGAAAATTCTTTATTTATTCTTCCAAATCAATTTCATTCCCTTCAAAGTAATCCCCTCCCGATGCCTTGCACTTATGCCAACGGATTTTCCAATCTTCGAAACACTGGTTGTAGTCACTTTCCGGGATGGCCTTCAGATCCGTCTTCGCTGCGGCTTGAATCTCCTCTATCGTATAAAAACGGTGTCACCGGAGCGGTCTTTTGAGCTTGGTGAACAGCCAGAAGTCGCACGGCGCCAGATCAGGTAAATACCGTGGTTGCGGAACGATATGGGTTGAGTTTTTGGCGAAATGATCACGAATTACGAGGGCAGTATGGGATGGTGCATTATCGTAGTGTAAAAACCGAGAATTGTCTTTCCACAATTCCGGCCTTTTTAGGTGGATAGCGTTACGCAAACGACGTATAACGTTCAAATAATATTCCTTGTTGACTGTTTGACCTGTTGGAAGGAATTCATAACGCACAACACCACGATAATCGAAGAAAATAGTCAACATGACCTTGATTTTATAATGCGTTTCATAACACCCTGGTAGTCGGAAAGCATCGTTTCTCACACTTCAACGCGACGCCTTTTTTCCAAAAAATTCAATGTTTTCGGTACCAGTCGAGATTTGACGCGCTTGAGGCCCAAAACATCCTTCAAAATGGTATTGGCTGAGCCTTTCAATATGCCAACTTCATCAGCAAGGTCTTTAATTGTTAATCGACGGTTTTTCAACGCCAAATCTTTGATTTGTGGAACGTGAGCTTCGTCGGTTGAGGTTGATGGTCGCCCTGAACGCTCTTCGTCTTCGAAACGTTCACGGCCGGCTTGGAACTCACTATACCACTTGTAAACATTTTTTTTTAGACATAGCGTCATCACCAAAGGCTTTCTGCATCATCCTCAACGTCTCCGCAGCAGAAAATTGATTCCGTAAACAAAATTTTATGCAAATTCTTTGCTCAACAAATTTCAACATGGCAAAAAACGAAAAACTCACTTTTAGCAGCTCACAAAACGACACGTATCTCAAACACTAATGAATATTTTGACGTGAAATTTGACATAAATGTGACTGATAGTACTACCAACCTAAAAAAAAAATAATTCTCCAAATCCTTCGACGCGCGCAGTTTAAATTCAAATGTCACCTTATTTTTTGGGCACAGGTATACAAGTATAACTGCAATTAAGGAATAATCCTTCTCTTAGAATGGTATGTCTGGTATGTCAAAAATGGGTTGAATCGGGCCAATACTTCCCTTAGCCCCCATATACTTAATATTATTTACAGTAGCTGCTTAAGTCGGTAAACTTCAATAGTGTGTTGCGATTTTTATAATAGATAAAAATATCGAAAAAAGAATTTATTTCAAGTTTTGAATGCTAGAAAAGGCTTACGGTGATTCAGTTTTATTAAAAACACAAGCCTACGAGTGGTAAAAAGCCTTCAAAGACGGGCGAGAGATCGTTGGTGCTTGGAAATCGTCAGACACTTGTTAGAGAGATAGCAAGAAAGCTCTCTCGACATCTCTCGCGAGTCTGTTAGAATGATTTTGGAGGATTTTTGGGGGCAAAAACGCGTTCTTGCTCGACTCTTCCTAATAAAGCTGAATTTTTTTCAAAAAGAATACCGTAAGCAGATCTCTTGTGACATGCTTGATCGTGCGAATTTCGATCCCACATTCAAATCAACAATCATCAAAATTGAGGAAAAAACGAGCGGAAACTGAACCGTCTTTCCCGTCAATAAGGAGTTGGCCGTATTGAGGCGTTTGCGTGAGAACATCTGCCGAAAACGGACGAAATTATGGACTTCATGGATTTATAAATCTTTAAATTTTTCCATGTAAAAAAATATGCGTAAATGAAATATTTCTCTGATTAAAACTCTTAAGTTTTAGAACTCTTAAAAGTTTTCTAATTATTTTTGGATATTAAAATCTGCGCGCATTCATAATCTTTATAGTTCATAGGCGTAAATGGCAAATGGTCCAGTGTTCGACCGAACGCTGAGAACTTCACTTAAACAAAAATCTGTGCCCTTGATGACAAGCCAACAAAGTTTTAGTATATATATTACCTTGAGTTAAAGTTAATAATACCCATCTCCCACCAAATTTTACTATGAAATAATAAATTAAGTTGTGATTTTTCCACCTGGTTAGGGGTTCAGTGAAGTTTTCCTAAAATTCCTCCTCCTTCTCCAATATCACCTTTATTTTATTTGTCAATATTCCCTCTCTCACCCAAGCGAAATTCGGAAAGACTTAGCTTAACCGCCCTCTCCCCTTGAACATCTCCCGCATTTTAAGAGCCACAAGCATTTAACTCTTTGAAGCATATGATCCATTTTTTTTGTCTTTGTTGGACCTTATTGTCAAATAGTTTTCCATGAATTTAAATGACGCTATCTCTATTCCATAGAATGTTAGTTAGGCGACATAGTTTTGATGCTTTAAAGAGTTAAAATCAATCCATCGCCCTCGATGGCTCAGCACATTTTCGCTCAGTGCTATATTTGCCGCCAATTACTAGTGCTTTCGTGCGGAATGCGGTGGTTTAGTGGATACAATGTGCGAAATGCACAACTTCACGAAAATCCCAAAATTCGCAACTGTTCAAAAGTCGTCAAATAATACGATTTTCTAACGATTTTTATTTAACATCAATTGCAAAGCGGGTCAGCGAATTGCTTCAACCAGTGCACAAGAGTAACAAACGATGCCGCTGTGGTGGCAGAGAACAGTATGGAAGATCGAAGGACAGCATTCAGAGCAATTTAAATGCAATTCATTGCATCGAGGCAGCGAATAACAACTGCCACAGCCAGAAATGGCCATGGCTTTACTGTCAAAGCGTTAAATCGAATTTGTGGAAGCGGATTGTAAACACTTTGGGTGTGTGTGCGTGAGTACTACATATAATACAACTATACATATATGTATGTATGTACAAATATATAGACCTTACAAATACATTTATGGTTTCATGTGCATGGCATTCTCTCCTTCTCTCCGCATGGCCATTCATTGGTTTGATTTGGCAATGCGCGCTATTTACCGGCATGCTGCCCGAGTTTCTGACCTAATTTATGTGATAAAAGCAGAGTAAGAAAAAATTGTGAAAACGCATTTGTTGCAGCACTGAACCAAATTTCATTTTACTATACCGCATTTTTTTTTGCTTTTTCTCGTTTTATTTGTGAGCGTTTGGAAATAGTTGTTTTCACTCGCTACTTTTGCATTCGATTTTTTGCAAGAACAGGCATTTTGAATTTCTGCTATTTCTATTTATTGTTCGAATTAGTGTAGTCCCACGTTTCAGTAGAATATTCTAATTTCGTGTTTTCGAATTTCTAAAACGTAGTTTATTGCACAATGACTTCAATTTTGTTGAAGTATGGAGGTAAATCTGTATATGACTATAACTGAGGAACACAAATGTTAATTTGAATGAGGAAAAATTCTTCTGAATACATTTTATAAGAAACTTACAATATTCACTGATATTAAATAAAACGATTATTTTGACTGGACTCACAGCGGAGAGAAAAAGAGAAGCTACAAAGAGTACCATCTGATCAAATTTGACCCGGACTGGTATAAAATCTTATCCTATATTGATAAAACATTTTTTATTTTCATCTCCACATATCAAGTAGTACGTATTCGAAAGCTACTCGTTTCTGACTCGAAAAGTTTGTCCTGGAATGTTTCCAATGGAAAAAAATTAAACGAGTTTACTTGAAATTTTCTGTTTCCAATGGAACCGGGAAATGTTCCAGAAGTGCTTTGTGGAGTCTACTTTATAACGAGCACAAGTATTTGAGTGATACAAAACATTCAATGAGGGTCGTAAAACCATCCTGCCTCATGCGAGTTGTCCATCCACCTCTGCTAATGACGATACTATCGAAAAAGTTAAAGAAACAGTCGTTGTATTGGCTTCAGAGAGTCTCATATAATAATTATAGATCAAATCAACACATTTTGGTTAATTCATTCTGTATGAAGAGATTCATTTTCAGACGAGAACCAACGGACTTGAATTTTTTGCAAAAACGATATCGAGTATAGGTCGGAAAAAAGATAAGCGCATTCATCAAACACATCAATACTGTTGACGAGACGTAACCCACGTGACGTGGATTTAAGAAAATGATGTTGAAAATGTTCAAACATGAACATAAGAGACAGGCGTAAAAAAATGGCGCATCTTATTTCAGGGAACACGAAAAAAAAAAATTTTTGAAAAATGGCGACTGCCCGAAAATAAAAACCATTTTTTACGCTTTTTTTTGAAATTCCTGAATTGCTGGTAGGAACGATAAAGGATTATATAAAGAAGGTTCACAGAAAATTGCAAGTAAATCGGTTGTATAAAACTTGAGATAATGCCGATACCGTGTGGAAAAAAGTAGTTTCGAGAAAAACGCGTTTAAAAAATTCGATACGGCCGAACCGGGCTAGGTACTGCGTCACTAAAGTAACTGTAGCTCTTAAAATAATTTTAATTTTTAAAAATCCTTTGGAGGATATGTTCTTAAGGGTCTAAGCTTTAAATATATGAAAAAAAATCGAATTTTTCAAAATTCTAGAGTAGAATACCCCCTTAAGCTATCCCAGCCGAGGCTTATAACGAGTGTATGGAAAATTGGATTCCGAGTTCTCTTGTATTGGCACAGCAGTCTATTTTGAAGGCGATAATATATGTAAATTTGTATTAAAATATCCTTTCATAATAAATCCATATAACCAGCTAAACAAGACCTAGTGCAGAAGAAAAACTGTAATACAAAACAGTAATTTAATAATATTTGGCAATAGTTTATTTGTAAGCCCAAAATATTACTGATGATCTGTTATCTGTGTTATCAACCTCATTTACATAATTTTAATGGATCGAAGTTTTATCCCTAAGGTTAAAATCGAGAAATGAGCACGATTATTTATTTTATAATTGTTATAAGTATTAGTTAGTAGCCTTAGATAAAATACATATTTATCCAAACTTAGCCAAATGACAGCGGATTGCTCATTACCAGTGCGAGTTAAATAAATTTAAAGGAGCGAAATTAAACCTTTCTGCAATTTAATTTATTTGCTGAGAATCTTATTTACATTTTTCAAGGCTTTAATTACAGCAGACAGCGACCCATGGCCAGTCAATTGCCTACGGCCGTCTTAATTGCCACATATGCTGTGACGCGCATTATATTTCCCTCGCAAATTGGCGTTTTACGCATTAAAACGCCCTGGCCACAATGCGCTGTTGGTCAACAATTTTCCACTTCACACCTAACTGTACGCTTACATCTATTTATGTTTGTATGTAGTGGGTGGCGCCGCTTAATTTCACACACATGAAGCGCTTTCGCAATGTGCGACCGCCAACGGCTGTTGTGTATTAAAATCCATCCTTTATTTATGACCTCGCGTCGGATCGTCGCATAACAAATAAATGCATAAATATTCATTAATGCCATCAAGGCAGGGATTTCATTTCCCTGCCAATTGTTAATTAATGTTAAGTAATAAAAATAACGCGGCGATAGTAAAATGGAAAACCAAAAATAAAAACAAAAATAAGATATATGTACATACATATATGTATATACATATGTTTATAAGCATGTATGAGCGCATCAAGCCACAGAGTGGTAATTTAATACTTAAAAGTGTAGTTTTTATTATATCGCATAGTGAAATGCAGCATTTCGTTAATTTAAAGCAAAAGAAAAAATACTGCTTAAAAAATGCGGAATGTTATAATTCATGACCGGGAAAGGCCGTGCAAGTAAGTATTATTTTTAAATCCTTATTATTGAATTGCGAATTGCTAATGGGATTTATGAAAGCAACTGAATTTTATCAAAAAGAATTGCTTTTAAATAAAATGGAATTTAAAATGGAACTGTTGCTGCAACAGTGGAGTATATATATGAGCCTCGAAAAATCAGGTATCGCTGAATGGACACATTAAAAATATTGCCACATGTGGGATTTATGTAGTATATTTTTTTTAACTTTTATTTTATAAATATTTTTCCATTGAAAACATTTGGAAATATTGCTAACTGTAGAAAAGGGTTTTTCAATAGACACGTTATAAAAGTAGACGATAGGGGCAGCAAACGACGCCATATTTTTCCCGCTCTTTTGACAATTCTCTTCAGTACTGTGTCGAGAATACTGCTGCCGCTAGCGCGAGGAAGACCCAAATCAGTCCCTCACACATCGTTTTGAAGCGTTGGGCATCTCTGTGTCGTTGTTGTGGCGAAATTTGTTAAAAGATCTTGACCTACATCTTTACACGATCAAATTGACGCAAGAACTGAAGCGATTGACCACCAGAATCGTCTTATGTTCGCGAATTGGGCTGAGCAGCAACTTGAAAATTATCCGGAATTTCATCGAGAAATGATCTTCTGCGATGAGGCTCATTTCTGTCTAAATGGCTTCGTCAATAAGCAAAATATACGTTATTGGTCAGGCAGCAATGCACACGGACTCCATGAGTCACCATTGCATTCCGAAAAAATTACGGTTTGGTGCTGTTTATGGGCCGACGGCGTCATTGAACCGTACTTCTTCCGTGATGATCAATAACGATACGTTACTGTGAATGTCAATCACTATCACTTAATGATAAACGAATATTTTTGGCCCGAATTGAATGGAATGGCCACAAGCCACACAACAAATGTCACAATCGATTGAAAACGTAGTTTGGTGAACGTGTTATCTCACGAAATGGCCCAGCCAATTGGCAGTCTCAGTCGTGCGAGTTGACGCTGTTAGACTATTTTCTGTGGGGCTGCTTCATGTCTATAGTCTATGCCAACAAGCCAGCGACGATTGAAGAACTTCGTACGAATATCGAATGTGAAATATGCATGAAAACCGTTGAAAATTGGGTTCAGCGTCTGGACTTCGGCCTGTGCCCCTCAAAAGAAATCGAATTCCATACATAATGGCATCGAATGTTTTTTCACAGGAATAAATAATTTTATTGATATCCCAAACCATTTTTGTTTTATTTAAAAAAACTTTTGTAAACTCTTATTGAAAAACCCGTTACGAAGATACGCACCCGCCTGTGTGCAGCAAAAAGCTCACGGCAACGAACAAAAGGACGGTTCGACGTCGAGAAGCTGCAATCACAACAGACAGCCGAACAATTTTCTACTCGGCTTACACTCCTGCTCTCTGAGAGCACTCGTCAACAACTCGGTATAAAGGAAATCAAACTCCTTACGTACAGCTGCTACCGAAACCATTGGTTTTCGGAAAAAGCAAAAGAACAGTTGGTATGATGAGGAGTGGCGTGTCGTGGCGAATAACAGAAGTTTCAAGACCAAAGCATACTCTTGTAGAGCCCCCAGAGGTGATCTAGTGCCAGATGCCAAAAGAATTCTGAAATTATGGGGGGGAATGGCAGTGAAAGCAAAACACCAGGACATGGTGAAACCGATTCCCCAATCGATGATGTTGTCTGAAGAAGAACAAAGCGGATGGGGCCGATGGATTGGCGGCCGAGCTATTGAAATACGGCAGCGAAGATCTGTTTAGCAACTTGCATCAAGTTCTTTGTATTAAGCAATGACAAGCTTGTATTGGCTCAAAAAGAACCAAGTTTGAGGGCAATAATAAAGATTTATAATAAAATATGTGAAAATGTTGTTTTTTTTTGTGTCAGTTAGGGTAAATTTGATCAGATGGTATTCTACTGAAATGAAAAGCCCTTAGCACGTATTAGAAACTTAAATTGCTGGCGTCTCTTAAGCACATCGGAACTTATACAGAATTTAACTGTATGTGTGTTTCAGTAAATACTTCCATGTAAACTCATTGAGAGTCACTTATAAGCTGGCGAGAGCTCCTAAGAGTACGAGTGCCAAAGCTGACACTGAGCCACTTTAATATTATATATTCTGTATATGGTATATGTAGGATTGAACATAACACCACCATCAACCGAGGGCAAACCAGTAAAGCTAACAAACACATCGAGCAACCAACTGATAAACCAACCTACCCACCAGCCACACGCAATTTTAGACCAATTAAAAACTCATTTAACTTTTCACTAAGAACGCCAACAACAACTGCTAAAACAAAAAGAACAAAAAAGAAATGAAAAAAAGAAACTCGAACGCATCAACTAATACCACTTGAAAAGCGCAACACAAATGCATTTGATACTAATGAGCGGTGTAGAAGATCAAGAGGAAGCGAAACGACAAGTGGGGGTGTTACGAATGTCTATAAAAAGAGTAAGGATACATACATAAGTCAATTAGTGAGTGAAGCATTAGATGCGACACAAGTGAAAAAGAACTCAAGGTGCTAGGAAAAAATTAGATAATATATAAAGAAAACGAAGAGAAGGTTAAATTCATCTCTATCAGGATGTACTGGTGATGAATTTACTGCTACTGTAATGTTAGCCTTTAGAAATTTATGGTAAATTGCATTAATGGCGTCATGTTTACACCAGCACTTATGGTAATTACATGGGTATTCCTATCACTCTCATTAGAAGAAAATTAAATACAAAATTATAACAGACATTTTAGAAAAAAAATATAATATAAATCTTAAATTTAACGGCAAACAAATACAAAACTATATTCCAAAATATCGAAAATTATGTGTGAACGAAGCTTAAAACAGGTGCTTTTGGAATTTTGAACTCGATTTTTTTTTTTTTAATTCTGTTATTATATGTCTTTGGTCGGTGGAAATTCTATTATCTGTATGCTCCTCAACGGTGCTGACTGGGTAAGAGACTTTGTTGCTTTCACAGTTAAGGATTGGTAATGAGTATATCTCCTTCTGCTATGGAAGAGGAAGCTTTGCTACACTCTCCAGGGGAAGCCAAAGGTCCTATGTCGGCGAAGATAAAACTCAGTAAGAAGGGGTTGAAGGCGAAAATGATATATAAAGCGACGGCCAACTAAATGTCCACTAAATGTTTAGTTGCAATTCTAAACGTCTCGGGCTGTAGCAGGTGCCAACATGATAGCCAAGAGACATTTACTTTTTTGCACCCTTAGATAAATTACTCAACTTTCTATGGTTCGGGCTATTAATGGGATTAAGATCCTAAATATAAGAACGACGCCTCACTGATATAGGTAAGGGAGGTGGTTGCGCTGTTCTAGAAATAGTTGAGCGCAGTTGTATTCCGTCTATTCCGAAGGCCAAAGTGTTGATACCGCGCACGATACAACCGGAAAAAGCACTACAGATTCTCAAAAACCAAATTTCTGATGTGCTGACAGGAGATTGGAAGATGCTGCAGGTCACCAACTTCAGCAAAGAGAATTGCAGCAAAAATTACATCATCCAAATAAAGAAGTCGGCGAAGGACACTTCTGTCCAGTTTTATCTAAGTAGAGATACTATTCTCTATAGCTGTTTTTGACAGATCACGCTGAGTCGCGACAAGCTGTCATGTTATTTTTCTTCAGTATTGTTTGGCATTTCATCATGGAAAGACGCCTGAACAAGGCTTACAAATCGTTCAACTTTATTAAGAAAATTCACATTCTGTAAAGAATGTATTTCACTCAGCTTATACATAGTCATCTTGAAACCCATCATTCATTATTAGATAGTATTCGACCGAATAGACCACGTCCAGCAAGCAGTGAAGAAAATAGAGCAGCCGTAGCTGAGAGTGGACACGAAGGCCGTGGAGAGTCGATTGCGCCCCATTCGCAGTAATTCGGTCTGACGTATCGAATGGTAAGCTTTGCTCTATGTGCTCATGAAAAGTTCCAAGAAGATTCGACATTTTCGAGCCAAATTTTGTTCAGCGATGGGGTCCATTTCTGACTCAATGGGTATGTAAACAAGTAAAATCGCCGCATTAGGAACGAATTGAAGAGATTCAAGAGCTACCATTTCATCCAGAAAAAACAGCGGTTTGGTTTGGTTTGTAGGACATTGGAATCATCGGTCCATATTTTTTCAAAAGATATGACGGTGAGAAGGTAACCGCCAATGGCTCGCGCCAACGACTATTTCATACCGGTAATTGTAGCACATGATCTTGTTGACATTTGGTTTTAATAAAATTTCAGGTTTTGGGCCGTTAAAATTTTTCCTGTGGGGATATGTAAAATCGAAAGTCTATGAGGACAATCCCGCATGGATTCAGGCCTTGGAGCAAAACATCATGCTTGTCATTGGCCAGTTACAAGTCCAAATGCTCGAATGAGTCATCGAAAATTGAACTCAACGAACGGACCATCTGACACGTATCCACGGGCAACATTAGAAAGATGTAGTCTTCAAAAAATAAATGCCAAAGACTGTCCTTTCGAATGATATTATTCCCCATTAAATATAAACTTTATGTGGTTTTTTCTTTAAAAAAGTAGGGAACATCGAAATGAATCGCCCTTTCGAAGTCATCATAGATATCCTTCGATATCCAAGATAGCGAGAACTATATGAAAAAAACGTTGACATACTGTGTGACTATTTCTGGTTGTATAAGTACTAAGTTTGATCCCCTTAACCCTTAAGTGACATTCCACATATTACTATTTAACTTTTGTGAATTATCAAATTACAGGAATTTACGAGAACTTGTTCATTAGCATATGGTATGATATTTCTAGCCAGTTATCTGAATTGAACTCTAATATCATACAAAAACCACTGAACTGAAAATTATCCGGAATAAAAATTTACAAATTCATATCACTACTACCAAGCATATAAAATAAAAAAGGAGAGATAAATATAGTGTACATAGAAGCCAGGTGCATGTCAGTCCCCACCAAAACGCTTTGTTATGTTTGTTGGTGGCTTTTTGCCGCCGGATGTGTGCCACTTTTCTCAACCCACGAACCTTAAACAACACTTGTACGCTGTGAGCGTCAAGGTGCACAAAAAACAGCTGTTCACATACACACAGACTCACACGTATGTATGAAGAGTGTATACACTCATATGTATCCAAAGTGTGTGTACTGAGCTCTTACTCTGGCATGTGTGCATATGCAAGCGCACAAGTGCAGCAATTGCTGCCAGAGTAGCAAGGGTATTAATTATAAAAGACCAACAACAAATACAACTTTGCAACTTTGTTAACTAGGAAAAGCATATACAAACACATATCCGTTTTAACTTTTTAGCTTTGTATTTGCCTCACGTTACTCCACTCTATTCTACTTCACCCTGCCTTGACGTCAGTCTTTTTCCCTTCCGGTCCGCTTGCCTGTCTGTTGACGTAACCGACTTTTGTAGTTATCTTGTCATCAGAAAATGCAGCAACTAGTTTAATAGCACTACAGCAACAACAAATGTAATGCATTTGAGTGAAATAAAAATTATATGGGCAAGCAACAACAAGTGACACGTATAACGATAAAAAGGAAGGTGTACCGTAGCACTGCGGGGAATAATAATTACCAGAGCTAATAACATTGTAAAACTTTGCAAAAGTGCGAAATGCAATGAATATAAAATTAACATACTTACGTACACATAAGGAAATTAATATTGAGCGTTAAGTCTCATGTATTTGTACATATGTATGTACTGATTTGCGGTTAGGAGAAGAGAAATAAAAATTTAACACTTGAATTTGTAAAATTTCCAAAAGCAATGTATGGTTTTTGCAATTTGCCCTTTTACAATGTACATATATTTCTTTCTGCACACATAATTCTTAAACTCTCGCAATTAATCTAATCATATATCGGATGATTTCGGTTTGGCTGTCGAGACTCTTTTCTTAGATGGTTATGAGGTTATTATACGACGATTTTAATATGTATGTGGGATATATCCCTCAATTTCTAATTTTTATGAGGTTTTGAATTTACGACCTTAACAATACACATATAATACATTTGTTCCATCTGATCAAATTTGAGTCGGACTGATCCATTTAATCTGTACAAGCAAACCAATTGATAATTTAATAGATTGGTAAACCATTTTTACCCAATGTACAAAGCTGAAGTGGGAAGCGGGACGCATTTGCAGATAAACATGAGAGAGGCCGAAATGCGTGAGTGTGAAGAGCTTAACAAGCTGGCCGACAGGGGTAATGCCCGCAAATTCTACGAAAACATGCGGCGACTAACAGAAAGTTTCAAGACCACTGTATGCTCATGTAGAACCTCCAGGTGATCTAGTGACTGATGCCTAGAGCATATTAAAATTATGGAGGTAACGGCCTGCTCAATGGCAATGAAAACATATCACCACGAAAAGGCGAACCCGATTCCCCAATCGATGATGATGGAGTAGACGCTGCATTGACCGACCGAGAAGAAGTTCAAATAGCAATTACCCGTCTAAAGAACAAGAAAACGGCGGGGACGAGCTATTCAAATACGGCGGCGAAGAACTGATAAGGAGCATGCATCAACATCTTTTAAGAATTGGAAAATCTTTTTAGAATGGAAATTAAATCTGCGCCAACTACCGTGGGATAAGCCACCTCGATATCACATAGAAGGTTCTATCGAGAGTACTGTGTGAAAGATTAAAGCCCACCGTCAACGAACTGATTGGACCTGACAACTGAACCAGATATTCACCATGCGCCAAATCGTGGAAAAGACCCGTGAAAAGAGAAAGGGAGCTGCCTTTATACCGCAATGTCTGAATTTGGTGTCCCTGCAAAACTACGTTGAGCAATACCAAAAGCTCCGTCAGGATCGGGAAGAATCCCTCCGAGCCATTCGATATCAGACAAGGCGACTCCCTATCGTGCGACTTCTTTAATCTACTGCTGGAGAAAATAATTCGAGCTGCAGAGCTTCTATTAAGATTAAGAGACAGCGGCTACGATGGATAGGTCATGTCGTCCGAATAGATGAAAATACTCCAGCTTTGAAACTATTCGACGCAGTAAGAGGAAGACCTCCACTCCGTTGGAGAGATCAGGTGGAGAAGAACCTGGCTGCATTTGGTATCTCTAGTTGAAGCCAAATTGCGAAAAAGAGAAATGACTGGCGCGCTGTTGTAAACTCGGCTATAACAGTGAAAGCAGTGTCTATGCCAATAAAGAAAAAGCAGAAGCAAATGGCGCACCGAAAAAAATCAAAATTTGTTTAAGGCATTTAAGATCATTCCAACCGAGGCTTTTAAGAAGTTTAAAAAAATTGGATTAAGCGTTGGCATGCTTATATGTATTGGGACAAAAGAAGTTTCTTTTGAAGGCAATAAAAAAATGTATAATAGAATACTACAAAGGGTTTTTTGTTTTGTCAGTCCTGGTCAAATTTGATGGTATCATCTTTATTTCTGATGACAGCTTCAACAGCAGTGAATTTTGAGGTTGGCCAAAAAGTCAGAGAAGACCGTCATTTATAGTACTTCTTTAACTGAAAACTGCTCGATCAGGGCAAGACAAAAAATAGTTATATGAATATTTTTAGATAGGTATTAGATAGGTATTGTGTAAAGCGACAGATCCCAAAAATTGCAAATTAGAAGTATTTTCAAAACATTCGAAAAAGTAAAAAAAAAATGTGATTTTTTCGTCGGAAAATATTACATTTCAGAATTCTTCCCTCTAAAATTTATATGTATTTTTCTGGCTCACGGAAAGTATATTTAATGAGGTATTCAGTTTTAAATAGCGTTTCTATCACTACAAAACACTTGCTTATTTACAGGTAAGCGTTTAATTTATCGCTTAACCCTGTCATCAATGTGACTTGGCCTGCCACTACGCTTCGTCTGACCATAGGAATCCGAGTTTTCCAAGAAATTTGCAGTAGTATTTCTGTATCTAGTTACTCTAGACACTATTTCTGGTATTGTAACTCCTTTTTCATGCACTTCTCTTATCAAACCACATTCCTTGACTGATAAAATTCGTTCCTTCTTATTAAAAATCAACTTTTACTTCCCTTCCATATTTACTTAAACAACTTATGAGTTTTTTTAACCAGCGTTTAATTACTTATACATAATTATTTCCAATGACAAAGCGTTCCCATCACGCAAAATTGAGATAACGGGACTAAAAGGGGCGAATAGAGTAGAATTTCGCTGAAGCATTCTAAAAATACATAGATGTCAATCGAAGACAATTGCATACCAACAATACATTTTTAATTGAAATAGAGAAATTAAGCAATAATAACACAAAAACAGAACTATGATTCTCTTCACTGAGGTATGTTACATCATTTCATAGAAAACAGCAGAAGGTGAGAAAATATTATTTATATTATAAACGTATTTATTTGTACACACAACTGCGGAGATGTGCTTATGTTTAACATAAAAATATATAAAAGAAAGTTCACATAAATAAAATAATAAGTTCCAGGCGCAGCTAGCAGACCCTTACAAACAAAAAAGTCAACAGACTTTCTGAGCATAAAACGCAAGGTGTAATGCTAGTACTTAACTGTAGAAGGCACTTTCCAGACAGCCAGCTCTACATGTTTGCACATGTTAACTTTTTGCTTTCTTTGTCAGTCGTAATGTGTATGTATAAAGGTGTATTTGCCGGTTTGTTGTAGGCGTTAAGTTTAAATTAACTCGCTCGCGTACGCCACGCCGGTTCAAGGATCAACTTTGGCGCGCAAAGCCACTTATTCAACCAACAGCAGACGATGTCACAACTAAGTCAAGTTGTGGTGAAGTTAGTTCGCTCTTCTACACGCGAGATCAAACGCTGAATACACATAAGTTTAAAATACTAGGTATATTGTAGGTATAATAAATGACTTGCTAAAGTAGTCATAAATTAATAGCGACTTAAAGTTTTGATAGTAATGAATTAAAGTAAACGTTTGCTTAGTATTCTAGTAATGATCAGCAAGAAGTTATCTTTGAACGCCCAAAATTATATTACAATTTTACAGTATTTCCGCTCTTGAAAAAGGGACTCAAAACAAAAGAATGACATGATGTTGGAAAATCGCTGAAATTTCCACACACTAGAAAAGAATCAATGAAATCGCATTGTCAGTGATTGAAGAAAATGTACGCACAAAAATTCACCAATATTACTTACATATATACACATATACATCCATACAAACTTAGATACACACAGGCATGTGGCAAGAGATTGCTCTCTTTTGCAATTCAAATTGTCAGCTGGGCAATGGCATTTACAACAACAAACGTTGGTATGTACGCTCACAGAATTGAAATGAAGCTATGTATAAGGCAAAGAAAAATACCGTTGAAACTTTGAAGCGCGAAATAATTTAACACGTGTGTACACAAAAATGTTCAAAAACGGAAACCATACAAATATGTACGTATTTAGTATGTTCACACACATTCAGGGGCAAAAATATCTGTTCGCTAAAGGGATGAGTGACAAAAAGAAGCACCAAAAACAAACGCGAGAAAAACGAAAAATCCACATTTTTTACTCTGAAATCTATGAATACTGTTTTTATTAATTTAATGAAACACTGAATATTAAAAAAAAAAAACTTTTTATAGCAGGATTCAAAATTTAAATTTTCGACCAAAATGTTGTGATAAATATAATTGAAAAAATATTAATCGTTAGAATATGTAAGTTTATCCACCACTTTTCTGGAGTAGTGAAGATTATAGCTTAGTGCGAGCTCGAGGTCAAAATATTAGAACATAAAGGCTTCACGCCTGCGAAAATGTAAACTCAAATCAATTTTTTGTTAATTTTTAAACAAAATATGTATTTTAAATCTGGTATTTTAGATAATTTTTTTATTTATTTTTCAACCCGGTATTTGCTATTGAAAATTTATTTTACATTCAGATAATTGCAATTAAAAATTTGCATTTTATTTTTAACTAAGATTTTCGGAATTTCAAAAAATTACAAAAATTAAATTATAGTACATTAAACTATTTTATTTAGTAATACCGAAAATCTTACTCAAAAATAGTTCTTGATCTTAAATACGGAATTGAAAGATAAAAAATTATTTTTCATCCAAAACTTTTAATTTAAAAAGAAATTGTTTTAAAATTAAAATTTTTTACGTTTACGCACTTTTTATTCCATTATTTAAAGAAAAAAAATGGCAACATATTTCAGCTCTTTTTTGTGTTACTTATTTTTAATTAATTAATAGTAGTGTTTTAGTGAAAAATTCATGTGTAAATTGTTCCTTTTATATCCTTTTTTATTCTAGTTTTTAATGTAATAACAAATTTTTTTATTTACTATTAAATTAAAAAATAAAAATTTCAATTTTTAATCTCCAACATCTTGAATTAAAAATTAAAAATTTAAACCCGAATATGGAAATAAAAATTGAAAATTTTTTTTAAATCCAAAATTTTTGAATCAAAAAACTCGATACCTGGTAACACTTAATATTATAAACGAATTTCAATATTAATTAGAAAATATACATGTGAAAATTATCAGTTTAAATATTATATTAATTAACTAAATTAAAATATTTATAAACATTTATTATAACTTACTTCATTAAGGTATTTCCAAATATGCTCTTCACCTGCAACCACGTATTCATTAGAAATATCACTGACACAACAACAAATGATAGTTCGTAATCGAAGACATGCATACATGCATATGTTTATATTAACACTTAACAAGAAGTTTCTTTGTTATATTCCTTGCACAACATAAAATATGAAAACAGTTTTTGCAAAAAATCGCTGGCAACGGAAACGTCAAACCTGCACGGAAATGAAGTAAAATAATGAAATGCAAAATAGCGAATCAGAAATGCAACAACATGCCAGCGGTGCAAATTCTCACAACCAGAAAAGTTGATCTACAATCATTTAACTCATTGTGTTGCAGTTGTTGTGTATTTTCACATGTTAAAGCAAATTATTGCAATATGAAATCTATAAATCGTTATCCTTTAGCATTTGGCTAAAAAGCCTCACTCTCAAGGCCACTCCACTTTTAGGTTAGAAATGCACACACAACTGCCACGGAGCCTGTTGATCTTTTATATACTTTTAATTGATTGCAAATAACACTACATGCTCATTTTACTATTCAACCATACTCTAAAGAGTTTATATGCACACCGAACGATTAAATTCTTTAAAATTAATACAATTTTAACACGACGCGCACTTGAAAAAATTATAGCGGTTTAAAATCACGCCACTAACTGAAAATGTCAAAATAACTGCGGAAGTAGAAGGAAAAAGGAAGAAATGATATAAAGCTGTCAACACAAGCAGCACTGTAGCACATTGACGGACAACAAATTATGCGTCGTGTTATTATTTCTTTAGGAAATAGCGAAAAAGCCGAATAATTTATTACCAAAAATTGTTTTCTTTATAGAAAATAACGCCGACTTTGCTTTGAGTAAGACGTTTGTTACATAAAATTTTAAAATATATTCAACAAATTTCGAAAATTTCAAATTGGGAAATACATTTTTGCGTTGGCAATGCTTTACCTGACGTTTCATAGTTGTCAATGAATTTTCAACGGTCGAACTAGCAGAACAGCAGCAGCAAATTAAAATCATCAATTTTATTCGCGTTAAGTATATAAATAAGCTAATAAACGGTTTTAAAACATAGCAAAGTGAGATTTAAGTCAGATTCATATCGCTGGTGAACATAAACATTTATCTTTTCATTGAAGAGCAAAAATCAATATCAGTGACGTGAAAAACGAAAATTTTATAATGGAAAGCAAAACAACACCCAAAACGCTTTGGTATTCGCTGCAGTAGAAAAGTCCCACGAACTGACGCAAACGTCGTATCTTATCGATGACGTTTTTATACAAACAAAACAGAGTGTAAAAATTACTAAAAATAGCAACAAAAGAAAAGTACACTGAAATATTTATAATTGTAGTTAGAGTGGGATATTAGTAACAGTAAGGAAGATGAACACTGATCCGGCAATGTCGTCTAAGTCAACGACGCTATCGTCGTTAAATAGTATACCAACGATATCAGCGGCTGTTTCCAGCTCAGGATTATTAGGAAGTGTAGTCTCAGATAATGATATGCGAGATGGAGAAATATCTTTAAATACAATTGAAATAGTGCAACGAAAATTCAAAGACAACGAAAAAGTCTTATCGGTAAGCAAAATTTGTATTTATAATTGTACACAAGTTATTAAAATTTTTTCTTTAAGATTTTTGAAGCCTATCAAATTATTGGACAAGAGCATCGAAGTCGCTTGTTGGCGTTAGTAGTGTCAGTGGCAGGCGGCACCTACGCAGTTTTCTCCCTTGCAACAGCGCGCTTACCGCCACGCAACGTCAATGACTTGTCCATTGATAAGATTTTCGCGTTAAATGAAACTTTTCAAATAGGCAGTGGTAAATATCTGTGATTTGTACATGTACATGTATGTATGTGTTCAAATTAACATGAAACTAATGTGTGCTCACAAATTCAGATAAAAAGGGTTCCATATCGCAATTGCAATTCGATCTAAAAACAGCCGATGAGGCGGCCGTGAAATATTTCTACTACCCAATCATATCAGCCGAGGGCGCATCTGATTTCGAAACGTTTCATGCGCAAATCATATCAGCTAAATTTTCAATGACACACTCAACCGCGGCAACGGAATCGATTTTGAGTTATAGTTGGCTGAACGATTACCGACAAATCGGCGAAGTGAAGCAGGAGTTGAAACGACGTGAAAATGAATATATTGTTTTCAAGGATTTTATGTACGTTTTTAGCTATAATACATTTTCTTTTAATATTGTTATTTATATTTTTTAGTGTATATTGTGGCACTTGGAATGTAAATAACAAACCATATAGTGACAGTCCATTGCACTTGTGGCTATCAAATGGTGAGCAACCAGCCGACATATATGCCATTGCGCTACAAGAGCTGGATACATCAGCTAAAGCCATTACTTTCAGCGAAAATCGCCCTGACCCCATGTGGATGTGAGTTTTATCTAATAAAATACCTACCATTTTGATGATAATGATTCATTAATCTATCGTTATAATGCAGAAGTAAAATGCTATCAAGTTTACACAAAGATGGCGAATATGAGGAGTTAACTAGCGTACGTCTCGTAGGCATGATGTTAACAATCATCATACGTAAACAATTACGGCCATATATTGCCCGTTGTCGAGTCAAAACAGTAGCGCGCGGCGTTTTCAACACACTGGGCAACAAAGGCGGCGTTGCGGTGAGCATACAACTAAATGAAGGCAACCTCTGCTTTGTAAACTCACATTTAGCTGCTCATATGGCTTTCGTTGAGGCACGCAATGAAGATTATGCGGGTATCGTACGTGGTTTAGTGTTCGATGATGATCTAAAACGTACCATTAATGATCACGAGTGAGTAAAGGATAAAATAAGTGCAAAGATCTGCATTTTTATGGTTTTCTTTTTTCACAGGCACATCTTTTGGATTGGTGACTTAAATTATCGCATTGAAGAGCCGCCAGGCTTACAATTGCCATGTAATCGCGCTTCACCAAACGCTTACGATGTACTTATGAAATATGATCAGTTACGCATTGAAATGGGTAAAGGCAATTGCTTTGATGGTTACAGTGAAGGGCGTATCAAATTTCGACCCACCTACAAGTACGATGTAGGCACTGATAATTTTGACAGCAGGTGCGTAATTTAATGCTAAATTACATGATTTTATGTTCTTTACATTTTGTTCACGTTTTCAGTGAGAAACAACGCGCGCCAGCATACTGCGATCGTGTGCTATGGAAAGGTGTGCGTATTGAGCAGTTGGCTTACAATAGTATTATGGAGATACGACAGAGTGATCACAAGCCTGTTTATGCAATATTTCGGGTAAAAATCAAAACCAAAGATGAGAAGCGTTACAAACGCATACACGAAGAAGTCTTGAAGCTGGTTGATAAACGTGAAAATGAGAATCAACCACAAATAAGTGTCGATAAAACCGTGCTCGATTTTGGTGTCGTACGTTTCAACGAGTTGTCCGTATGTGATTTCACTGTCTCGAATAACTGTCAAATGCCGGTGGAGTTTATGTTCAAAGTCAAAGACCCACCATTGAATGATATATGCGAAAAGTGGTTGCAAGTCGAACCGCGTGCCGAAACGCTAATGACCGATAGCACCAAGCGTGTACGCGTTAAATTGCTGGCAGATGTGCGTTCCATAACGGGCTTGTTGAAGAAAATACGCACGACCAATTGGAAATTCGATTTCGACATATTGATATTGCATGTAAAAAACGGACCAGATATGTTTTTGACGGTCACCGGCGAGTACAAGCCAAGTTGTTTTGGTCTTTCGGTGGAAACGCTTTGTCGCACCAATCAACCGCTAAACACGTATACGCAAGCGCAAATTAAAGATTTGGTAAGTAATGCTATGCTAAGCAAAATAAGTTGTTAATTTCTTGTTTAACCGCATAAACTCGACTTTCAGATGAATGATGATTCACCGGAATTCCGTGTGACAATGCCACGCGAGTTTTTCTTCCTCATCGACTATCTGCACAAGCAGGGCAATAAAGTGGAAGGTGCTTTCGAAACATTGGAATATAAACATGCGCGCAGCTTGCAATTTAACGTTATACGCGATTGGTTGGACACATGGTCGAGCGAGGAATTTCGTAAGTAAACGCATGTTTTGCAATGTTCCTTTCTACAAAACATTACAGTAAATTTTTCTTTGGGCAAATTAGCCGGTACGCCACAAGCAGCTGCTGAGGCGCTACTCATGCTATTAGACTTGCCCGAAAAGCCCTTACTTGATCCTTTTGTCGAAGATTTATTGCAAACAAATACGGCCGCAGAAGCCATGGAGTTGATATCATTGCTGAGCTCACCGCGCCGCAATGTCTTCGTGCATTTATGCATGTTTCTACGCCAAGGCATAGAGCGGCAGTACTATAATTTACAGCACGTCGGTATGTACACACGCTAACCACGCAAAATAAAGTTGAAAAAAACTTATTTTAATTTGAAAAAATTAAAAACCAAAAAAAATTAAAAAATAATAAAAAATAAAAAAACATAAAAAGTACAAAAAAGTCAAAAATAAGTTTAAAAAATTTAAATTAAGTCAAATTTTATTTTAAATAAAATTAAAAAGAAGTCAAATAAAATTATATATTAAAAAAATAATAATTCTAAAAAAATTTAAATAAAAAAAAATAAAAAAAACTTGTAAACAAATAAAAAAATCAAAATATTAAAAAATCCATTGATTATTTACCATTTGCATTTTTTGCTCCCACAGCCAGCGTGTTCGGGCGTGTATTGCTGCGCAGCACCGCACACGCAGGTCGCGATTTTTATCGTGAGACTCGATGTCGCGATTTCATGCATCGCTTCATATCCAGCGACATTGGCGGCACATTGTCGACAGGTATTACCGATAGCAGCGGTATCAGCGGCGTAGACGGTGGCGCTAGTGGCGGCAGTAGTAATGGCGGCGGCGGTGGCGATGGCAGTAACACTGCTCGTATTAATGCAATTAATTAGATTTAATGTATATGTACTTGTATATGCTATTGCTATTTTTTTGTTGTCAGCAATTATTTGTACTATGTATTATTTTAATTTTGCTTCTCTATAGTTATTTAATGCTTAAGTTTATGTTTTCTGTTTTAATGCAATATATAACGGTTTATTTGCATGTCAAATTGTTGCAAGTTGCGGTATTCGCTTGCTACTCACACATCTGTGCACGATAGCATTTGTCATGAATTTATTTCTTTAAAACGATTATCGCGTATTATTAAATTAACAACAACATTTACGTGTCTAAGGTTGATGAGAATGATTACTTAATGCTCTGCTATTAATTTAAACGCTTAATGAAATAGAAATGTTAACGAATTTCGAATTCGCGCTAAGCAAAAATATATATATTAAAAATATATATATATAAAAAAAGGATATGAAATTTTTAAAATTTATAAAATATTTACAGCGAAGCATTTAGAAATGTACTGCGCTTGTACTTCTCTGAAGAACATATACACTCAATGTCTAATATATACAACAAAATCTCACGACGCTTAAGGTCTATAAAAACATTAGTGTTCTATATACTGTAGGAAGTAGCGATTTGTATTTTTTTTTGTTTTGGCATTTAGCTAAACCGCAAAAGCAATAACTACGTGAAATCGGATAATGTAATTGCCTTATTTGCACGTCTATATTATTTGCGGTCTGAACTTACATATATTCCACGTCTTTGCTGCATTTAAGCGGAGTTTCTGCCTAAATGTTGTGCTGGTTGAGTAAACAAACGTACACACATACATATGAATTTTTGTGAAAAATAATAAGAGTTAATAATGAACGCCGTACGTTTGAAAAATACAATTTTTAGAGCTTATATACATTAGCCATAAGTTGATGATAGCTAATTGTCGGTTTGTTAATATGTTTGTCTTAGTGTTGAATAATAATTGAAATTATTACAAAGTGCAAAATATCGAAATAAAAATGTATGTATATTAACCGAATGATTTTTATTTTAATTTTTTTTTAAACGATACAAATAAATAAAATTAAATTTGACTTAAAAATATTAATAAAAAAACAATCAAATATAAATGAATAAATGTATGTAGTTTCTTTTAAAATTTTTTGAAAGCAAAAAAAAATAAAACCCTTGGAAAGAAATATTGAACAGATAAACATATTTAGAAGACAAACTCATAAATAATACCCTTCACAAACAAAAATGTTTTCATAGAAAAACTTGAGTTTTATTTTTATCGATCGGTTTTGTATAATAGCTATAGTGACACGATCTGAACTATTTCTTTGGAGATTACTTTATTACCTTAGACAATATTCGATGCCAAATTACTTGAAAATATCACGTCAAATGAGAATGTTTTCCATATAAGCACCTGACTCCGATCGTTCAGTTTTTACGGCAGCTATATGCTATAGTGATCCGATCGAAGATTCCACCATTGCCTTAGGCAATAATACGTGCCAAATTATTTGGAGATATCTTCCATAGGAGAATTTGATTTCGATCGTTCAGTTTGCACGGCAAACACTATATGCTATAGTGATTCGTTATAGCTGATTCCAACAAATGAGCAGTTTCTTAGAGAGAAAAGGATGTGTGAAAATTTTGAAATCAATATCTCAAAAACTTAGGGACTATTTCGCCAGTCGCCGGACTGACATGGTAAAATCCACTCAGCTCTTCACACTACTCGTTTATATATACAAATTTACATTTTATAGGGTCTCCGAAGTTTCCTTCTGGTTGTTTCAACTTTCTTAACAAACTTAATACACCTGGTTCAGAGTATAAAAATTGCACTTTGTACCGCCGAAGGTATATACTCCAATGTTTAAGATGAAATAAAAATCTATGCTGGTTCTATGGTGATAATCGAAGATTTTACACTCTTCATTACAAAGAGCTGGATGGCTCATTTATTCTCAAAAAAACGTTGCAAAAGGCAAGCCTTCAACTTGTTAAAACATTTTCGAATTTTACATGGACATACCTACGATCCTTGACCGGATAAAAAAACCCGGGTCCGTTACGGTTACGTAGACCCGACTTTCGTGGAAACGGAATAATATTATAGTACAATATAGTGTTAAACATTCTTTTTGTAAATTTCGTAGTATATATCATCGGGTTTACTTTTCCAAAACAAACAAATGTGACACATGTATTTTCTAAATTTTATTTATCCTTTGAAATACGATACATACATACGTCATTGTGTATGTGCAACTAAATGTGCTTTTGTTGCAAATTATTTTAGTTATTTAGTAATTTTGCAACTTACCTACATACGTACTTATTTATCACATACATATGTATAAATTATAATTTTTATTTGTTTTTATTTGTATTTCCGTATTAACTGTCACCTCCTGTTGATTAGTTTCATCAAAAGTTGAGTTGATACCTAAACAGATATGCGTATGATCTGTTTATTTGTATGTATACGATATTTATTTATTTTATGCCAATGTTGAGTGCTTTTGCTTCATAAAATATCTAATTTAGGCATGTTTAATTGATTTTGCTCTTCGAGTGTGTTTGTAGTTCAATTATTATACTACTTCTATTTTCAAATTATTTTTGTTGACTCCAAACTTTGTTGCAATAAACAGAAGTTGATGTGTTCTTAAATATTTTTTTTATATAGTTTGTTCTATAAAATACTTGCTTTATAAAACTAGTATGTATGTATGTGTTCAGCTTAATTTGTGTTTAATTTGGTTTGATTTTGATATATTTATTATTTATATCTGCTGGTATATTATAAAAAAATGTATTTTAAGTCGTTAGCTAGCTGATATCACTGACTTTTCAGCTATTTGCCAATTAAACTGAAATTTCTTTTTGTTTTTGCTTAACGATTTTCATGTTATATTGTTTGATGATTGAAAGCTTCTGAATTGAAGTAAATGATTTGTTTACAAATGTAAAATTGTGTGCGAGGAATATAAACATTTTAGTATTGTAATGTAATGTAAGCAATTGTTTTAAACCAATAGATAAAAAGCAAAATTCGACAAACGAAGATATATTTAATTTTTTTACAGAAGAATTATAAATATTAAGCTAATTAAAAATAATCATATATATGTATAGGTATATTATTTATATATAAAAGTAACTCTCGAGCAACCACTCACCGTTATCTCGTTTTGCGCTGTCACCGCTTCACAGCGATTAATAGCTAACAAGTGTTATTATTTTTGTAATATCAAAATTCATTGTTATTGTTTTTGTTTAAACAAAAACATGCCGTTTTGTTATTGTTTTTATTAAAACAAAAACATACCGTTTTGTTATTGTTTTTGTTAAAACAAAAACATGATCTGATCTAGTTTTAGGCAACACTTCTGGGGAGATAGCACTCATTCGGATGCAAATCCAGTTTAGTTCCGTTTATGTAAATCCATAAATAATCAAAGTAAATGCTTTTCTGTTGTTTACATTACAATATTTGATATATTTCTGTTTTGTAACTTAAATAATACAAAAACAACTGAATATATGTATGCATGTATGTACGTTGTATTGTGGTATGTAAATAGTGGAAAGTGTGGGTACAAAAGTTACTTTTTAACCTTAACTTGTTGAAAATACATACGTATGTATTCGCGTACATACATATATATAATATGTATATATAAATATACTATTATTATTATTTTTTTTTGTAACTGCTATTAAATTGTGTCTCATATTGTATAGAATTAAAAAAAAAAAAACAATAAAGAAATAATAAATGATAAACTAAATTGCATGTTTTTCTTATTTTATTTTCTTGTTTAATTAAAAGTCTAGTTTTATTTGTTTTCAATGCATACGCCGAATGATTGCATACTTGCATTTAAGATCGAATCTAAATTATTACACATAAATTGGGAAAATTCTGAATTAGCCCGCTACATTGATAAATTTGTGTTTCATTTACCTCTTATTTGAGTGTAACGAAGCGGTTTCCCTCTTCTCTTGCTCTGACGACTTATAAATTATTATTATTATTATATTATATAGTGTATTTTCTTACATTTAGATAAGATAAAATTGTAATGAATTATGCTAAAAATTGATTTAACTCAAATAATGTTTGTTTATCATGTATATTTTATAGTATATATATACCATATGTATGTATATGCAGTGATGTGCCCTTCCTTGAGGAAAAATCAAAAAAGAAAGCACACTAGTATTTATGTATACATGCATTAAAAACAAAATTTCTACTAAAACTGAATTAGTGTGCACTGTTCCAGTAAAAATTGCCTTGCCGCTGTATGCTCTGCGCTGTCCTTCCATTCAAATATGCAGATTTTCATTTAAATTTACGTTTTTTTGTGTGATTTTAATTTTCTTTCGCGTTTTATAAATAAAAACGAAATTGTAACTCTCAAAAATTTCTAAAGTTTGTACGCTAATACGTTCTACTAAATGTGTTTTGTTTGTGTGGGTGTAGATGTATATATATGTGAGTGTGTGTTCATGATGATAATTAAGGAGAACAGTCCGTTGCCATTCGCACATAAAATGGCAAACTATTCCTATTAACTTACATAACTAGGCATACATATTTAATTATGTATTCAAATGTATTGCAAGTAATGTTGTGTCTATCATAATGAAATAAGTTGATTGTTACATACTAAACGTTATATACTATGGATAATATGCATATACGTATGTAGTTAATTCATACATATATTATGAAATAGTTTGAGGCATATTTTAATGTCTCTCATCTCAATCTTTCGTCTGCTGTTTAAATAAGCATTATTGACGTCGCCGATTTTGATATTTCTTTTTCCCTCTTAAATTCATCATGCATTCATCTACAGCGTTAAGTGGTGGGTGGTGGTAGTAGTAGTGCTGCAGCATTCGGGGAGGGTAGAATGCTACATTAAACCTTCAACATTATTTATTTACGATTAAACATCATACTTGCGCCGAATTCGTTACCGTGCGCCATTGCCGCCGACATACAATACATTAATATGTATTTAGAAGCGATAATTTTCATCAGCCATATGTATAGCCCACATGAATTTGTTTCTTTGAGTTTTGTTGAAGATTTTTTCAATTGGCACTCCATGCTTCTTGCACCTGTAAACAAATTTGCAAATATTTAATTGTATGTAATTCTGCATTATGTAGAAGTTTTTTTGTATAAAGTATCGTAACGTTACGTTACATTCTACCCACCATGCGACAGTAATACGTGGATCTAAATAGTTCAACTTAGATGTGCCCAATGCAATTGTCTTGTTCTCATCCCTATCAGTCTCTTGTAATTCTAATTTCTTTAGCTGCTCTTTTAATCTTTCCAACGTCTTTGCCTTCTTGTCAGCCATAACGCGTTCTTTTACCGATCCACGTTTGGCAGCTTTTTTCAGATCCTACAATGAAAGAAAATTATAGTTTGTTTAAACAATATATATATACATATATGGATATGCAACCAATAATTATTTAACTTACATGATAGTCCGACTCGGCTTCCTCAATCATCTCGCGTTTCTGACGTATCTTCTCCTTCAAGTTCTCCATTGATTTTTCATGTCCTTTTGGTACTGAACGTTGATGGTTACATAATATGGCTACTGCACGATTGGCGCGGTTATAGGCAAGTAACTTCTCCGCAGGTGACATACTTTCTTCGGTGAGTAAATCCAACTGGTTTTGTAATGTAATTGAGGCGTTGTAGGTACGGAACACTTTGGCAGTGAGTCCTTTAAAAAATAAAAATATATACTTAAAAATATGTTTATATATGTGTGTATTTATGTAAACGCACCTTCCATAAGCTCCTTTAAATGTTCGTTGAGCACTTGAGTGTTAAGCCTGTCAAACAGATCGTCTCCTTCCTTTTTATTCTCCAAAAATAGTTCTAGATTTTTGAATACTCGCTTTTCAACCTCAACTTCGTTGTAGTAGCGAATGGAATCTTTACCCAAGAAATCAAATACAACAACATTCTCTTTACCGTTTAATTGTTTTTCTAATTTAACGTGTTCAACGCGAAGAGAACAACAACCTACGGTATCAGCTTGATCCTCGTCTTTTTCATTACCAGCTCTTAGAGCCAATTTATCAATGAAATACAAAGCGACAGCGCGTTGTCGGACACGCATCTCTTTTGATTTCCATTCATCACGATATGTGGCACGTATTTTGTCTATGGATTTAGCTAAACGTCGAGCAGTTTCATATTTTACGTGATCCTTTTCACCCTTTAATTTAGACGAGGGATTCAACATAATATATTTGACTTGGCCTTGCACATTCTCCGTCCAAGAGGCCAACCAGGTTACTGTGTTATCATGGCGCACCTCCTTCCATCGGTGGCCCGGTGGTGGCGATGGAATTTTCGAATCTTTGCCACAGTTAATAGACACATCTTCTGCTTGAATGCGACGTTTAATCATACCCATTTTCGGATGTTCGCCACGACCGCGAAATAGTCCTGGAGGTTCTAATCGGAAATTACCTATTTTTTCCTTGTGGCCATCAATTAGGCAAATTCCATACTCCTTAACTAATGCCTCATTTTCCATCTTTTTAGCCAGTTTCTCCTCTTTTGTAGCACTCTTGCGTTTTTCGGACTCTGCAGTGAAATACCTAAACATTTCTTCAAAATTGCACTTTCCAAAGTCTTTGATTATTTCACGCTCTTTGGATGTCATACTCTTACGAAAATCTTTGAAGAAATTGTCATTAAAGATTTGTTTTGTGCAATAATCGTGGTTTAACATTTTTGCATAGAACGTTGCTGCCTCCTCAGTCTCTGAAGACAAATCCATAGGTTTGCCATCGTAATAGAAACGTACATGCTTCGGTACACGTTCATATGGTGGCGCAAAAACGGGCCCTTTGTGTTCTAAACTATTCCACTTAACACCATCTTCCCGCTTCTCTTCCTCCCACCTGAAATTTTTATTTAGAACAGTAAATTTAGTTTTTAATTTCTTGGATTGGGATTTCGACGCAATCTTAACTACGGATTGGGTTCTAGATATTGTTTTTGTGCTAAAGTTGGAAGCAAATGCATTCGTATGTGCAGAGCAAGTGATACGATTCCAATTAGCTGACTGTCTGCTGCATATGGCGAAGACAACACTTTCGCTTGCGAATATAAATACTTTAGTTGCCTTCGCCATAAAGATGCAGTGGGGATGTTAGCCACATTACGCAAACCACACACCGAACACGAAAATATCGTACTGAGGTAAAGTGACATAAAAACCTAACCTCAAATATTTTTTTCTTCAATATGACAATTACATAGGCTGTGAAACTGTGTTAATCATACAATGACTTCAAAACTGATATCAGCTGTTTCTTTAGCGAGCCACAACACCAGCTGACAACACATTAAAATTTCGTTTGCAACTAATATAATTAACCAAACATGTTAGAAAACATATTTCTTACCATCTCCAAACCTCTTCTTCTTCTTCCTCCTTCTTCTTTCGTTTGGTTGGGGAAGCAGTCTCCTGTTTAACTTGTGGCTGCTGCTCGGTCTGTAATGTTTTTATTTGTACAGAAATGTTAGTTTTTACTAAATTTGCACACAAGTACCTTCTTGGCCTTTTTCTTCTTGGGCTTTGTCTCTCCATACTCTTCTTCTTCCTCTTCCTTGACACGTTTCTTTTTATTCTTAGTCTTCCCTGATGATGACTCTTTCTTAGCCTTCTTTCTTGCCAACAATGGCACATCCTCATCGTCATCTTCTTCCACTTCTGCTTTTATTTTGCGTTTAGCTAGTGGTATATCCTCTTCATCGTCCTCCTCCTCAGCAATTGGAGTAATAGTTTTAACATTTGTCTTACGCATAGCCAATGGGACATCTTCTTCGTCGTCCTCATACTCTTGATTTTCCGTCTCCTGTTTGAACATACTATCTTCGTCAGCACTGGCCTCCTCTTTTACGACAAATGAGGGCTCATCCTCTTTAAATTGTGACATCGAATAATCGCATGAACTAGCCTGTGAAATATTAATATTTTGTTCTTCCATCTTAATGTCCGGTTTTTCTTCGTAACCATCTTTGCCATTTTGACTATTGTCGAAACCGGTATTTGATTCATCCATATAATCGTTACCAACTGGTTCGGGTCGAAGTGCTACAAAATCAGTATTATAACCATTTGACTGTGAATCGATTAAAGGTTGTGAGATCGGCTCTGGTTTAATGAATTCTCCATCTATTAATTTTGATTTGTCACCGGATGAAGACTTTGAAGAACTAGAGCTGGAATGTTTGTGTTTCGAAGATGACGACGAACTCCGATGGCGATCCTTATCACGAGAGCTAGATGATGAGGATGAAGACGATTTATGGTGGCGATCTCGTTCCTTATCTTTATCTTTGCACGAAGAGGAGCTACTGCTTTCTTTACGTTCACGATCTTTATCTTTGCGTTCCTTATCTTTTGACGAGCTTTTATGATGGCTAGAGCTCGATGACGATGATGATTTATGTTTATCTTTGTCCTTTTCACGGTCCTTATCACGATGGCTCGAACTTGAACTGGAGCTATGCTTGCCATCGCGTTCTTTATCTCGATATTTATCCTTACTACTGGACGAAGAACTACTATGGTGTTTATCTTTGTCGCTAAAAAATCAATAAAAAAACATTAAGTTTTTAAATAGTGAAAAGTAGCACTAGTTGCCTTACCGACTGCTGCTCTTGTGATCCTTTGAACTTGAGCTTGAACTTTTATGATCACGATCGCGATCACGATGTTTATCCTTACTAGAGGATTTATGTTTACTACTGCTGCTACCACTGTGATGACCATTACTGACGCCATTCACTTGCACCAGTTCGGATGACCCATTCTGAGTCTTGATGTCCTAAAAAATAAATATTTATATATTATAATATTGATTATAATTCTATATTTATAAACACATGATTAACATTTTTTTAAGTAAAGTAATTGATAAAAGGCACTGTATTGACGAATAAAATAACATTTATTTTCGTACGCCTGTCCCGCTATTAGTAATTCACATACAAAACAATAATCTTATTGGACATTTAACTCTAAGCAACATGAAACAAGTTTCTAATTACAATATTGTAAGGTTAGAGCAATTATCTTTTGTTATTTGTGTCCCCTATGTCAAAAACTTTAGTTGTAGAACCATAACAATTGCCAAAACATGTGAGAGAATTGACCACGTGTAACATATTGCCCCCAATTATTAGGCAGAATTGCCGGCTAATATTGAGCTGTCTTATTTACACTCAAAAATTCAAACTAATTCGCCAAGTCTATTGAAAACAATAAAAAATCAAATAAAAGATTAAATATTAGACAAAGGTAATTCCATCCAGCTGACTATTAATCAATATATGAACGTACAAAATAACAACATCTAAAGTTTACGTATGTTTGTATGTGAAAAAATTAAAGAAAAATGAATTATTAGCATCAGTCAACGAACACGTTGTCCACACCTCCGTTCACACACGTTTCACAACAATGTGACGTGACGACTTTTACGCTCTTGGATATTATGCATAAATTAAACTAGCAAAATATAAAACTATAGTCGACACCTTAGGTGTCTTTGACATTGCCATTGCCCTAAATGTAGCCTTAATATTTCGGTATAGTTAATATAGGTCATTGTTTTATAATTATATAAGAAATTTTAATTCTTCCTAATACTATATTTAAATAAATATATTATAGTATCCACATACATAGATGTAAGCAGTACCTACATACATATACTAATTACAAATAAAAGCACAGTGTGACGTAGATGAATTTCATGCATATATGTATGTATATAACAAATGTATTATCGTTTGCAATGTGTGCTTCGGTAGATATAGCTTTCGGGTATTGCTGCTTATCGCTCACACTTGAAAGTAATAACCAAAAAATTTACCTTTTCTTTTGGGATGTACACAGTGTCCCTGGGACAACACATGCAATGTTAATGAACGATTTTTAGCGCTATATATATAAATCGATATGTGAGTACATATGTATGTATAACAGAAATTTCCGACATGTTGATCTATTTCAAAGTTTTGTATTCTTGCATTGACGAATGAGATCTTCAAAAGATCTTAACACATTTATCAAATAATGTTCTCTTTATTGAGGGTGCGTCACTTAATTTCGTGATAAAACAGATACATATCTACAAAGGTGAATTAAGTAGATATGTACATATATATATTTATCATTATATATATCTAATGATTACGGCTTCTAACTTATAAATATACATATGTACTTCAAAACAATACAATACAATCAAATAAGAATCTGCAACAGTGCAAGCAAAAACACACGACATACATATGTACATATGAAAAAGGCATTATTTTATTTTCACACTAATACTCGTATGTACATATGTATTAAGTTCGTCATACTTTTGATCAGCTCAGCAACAGATCAGAACCTGGAGCCCATTCAACTACGACAGTGGCAGGTAACAAAGAGAAAAAGAAATATTGAAACAAAAAACGAATGCTCACAAAAAAAGAGAAGAGGCGAATAACCTACAAGATTTTTAGCTCGATGTAGATACAAATATGTTTCTACGTATTTACATACATATACGTGTGCACATATAAGTACATATGTATGCACATATGTACATATTTAATTGCATGTTTATACCCTGTACAGAGTATACTGAATTTACCACCATGTTTGTAACACCCAGAAGGAAACGCCAGAGGCCTTATAAATTATATTCATAAATGATCAGCATGACGACCTGAGCCGATTCAGCCATGTCCGTCTCCCTGTATATATAGTCCAGTCATTATAATAAGTTCACCTCGGAATTCGATATACCCATTTATATGTCTGTAAATACTTGTATATTGACACCCTAAAGTTGTCTCAAAAGCTACATATGGTAGGGTATACCAAAACCTTTTATTATTTGACAAGATATCTTCACAAAATTTGGCAAGAATTGTTGTCCAAAGCAACAATAGAATCTCCACACAAAATGGTTCAGATCGGATCACTACAATATACTTGTATAACTGCCATAAAAAGTTTCTGTAAGAAAACTTGAACCTGTGTTCTAACTTCGGTTCAGCTGAAGTAGACGTCTTTTCTTGTTTCTTTTTTATTTGATTTGGCAAATGCAGTAGTCGCATTTACTTGACTTTAAACAAAAGGAGATGAAAGTCAATACATACTTTCATTAAAACACGATTGGTGATTTTGGCATTGTTTCGTCAGAAACTGGAATATGAATATTAGCAAAACATTTAAAAATTATTAAGTCAAACAAAATGTAACACAGAGTGCAAGTTTTAAGAGAAAAGAACCCAAAATGAAAACAAGTTAAAGCATGCATACATATGTTCAACTTTACTTACTTATAGGGCCTACAGTTGTATCCACATGAACATATACATATGTACACACACACTCTTATTTGAGTGTGTAAAAATCTCCGATTATAAAGAATTGAAGACACTCTTTGAAACAAAAGTACTTCACCTGCACATATTCATTTGTGTTCATATAGATATACAGATGCAAAGGAAGTAAATGTAAACAATATTCTAAAAACAAGTTAATAAAAACGAAATGCGATTTTTCAAAGTGAATGAAATGAAAGATAATACAAAGGAAAATTGGTGCTTGGAAAATTTAATTGTGAAGCAACTGATAAATCAAGGGATGCAAAAGAGGGTGGTTGTTGTTGTGGTGGTTATTTTTTAACGCTTCTTATTTCTAATGTTAAACAAGCAATACAATTTTGTACTACATTTACTTAATACTCTAATAAGATAATAACTTTTTATTTGTTACTATTGCACCGATAATACAAAACCATATCTAATTTTTCATTATACTAACAGAATAAATCTTGCTTTACCAAAAATTAAATAAAGAAAAAAAAAACATTTAAATCAATAAACATTATCCTAACTACCTATGACATTAATAAAAAAAAATCGTAAATAATATATTTTTGTTTTCGCATAGAATGTCGACGGATATAAAAATTTTGTTAAAAGTATTCGCTATTATCAGCCCGTGGATTAGTTGATCTGCCCGCCACAGTCAGTCATAGCCAATACTCCGACGTTCCAGAAGACTTTGAAAAATTTACGCTGCCACCGAGCAACCACGACAATGCCTACGAAAACATTACATGTCGAGCGGCTCACTCGCTCGCTCTACCGACTCGTATTCACAGTATTACTTGTACTTAGTGCTGCGTTTGTTACGCTACTTCCATCTTTGACTTTCCCTGTTGCAGCCAGCCAGAAAGCTCATCACATCAGCATATTTGTAAAAAAAAAAAAATGCATACTGCAAACTAATACTGCAGCTTATATGGAGCTTATACATAGCAAACACAATGTACGGCATCTAAATAATTACCATCGTACATAAATCTAAACCTAACGAGGATGGGCAGTTAAGATTTTTTTGGGTCAAAATTTGCCAAATCACAGATTTTATACGAATTTTGCATTGCAACTACTTCGGAGCACAGGTAAAACAGCAAGTATTACTCTCTTTGTTGGTGTTTTTGCTGATTTTGCCCGTTTGTTGCATTTTGTCCATGTATGCTGTTGGGGACTTGTCGCCATTTTCATGAAAAACTTGACGTTTTCATTTCAAGGCGATCGCGTTGGGGCCCGACAAATCGCACAGACGAGACAATTACTACTTAAACAAAGGAAATGTACATTTAAATATTGCTGACAGATTTGCCATAATGGTACTGAGTATGCATCTACATTTCCGTTTTAGTATACACTTGTTTTTTAACATATTATTTTGTAAAAATTGTTATAGGTAGTTTTTTAGGAATATCTGAAAAATTACATAAAATTTCACCGTTACCATAATTACTACTTACATTTTCGGGTGCCACATCCACGCTCATTTTTAGTCTCGACTACGAAAATTCACAAGAAAATTCGGAAGATTCCACGCACACACTTCTCTGCTTCGATTAGCAGCTAAAAAATACTTATTTCAGCCACTTAACACGAGATGAAATATAAAAGCAAAGAGCTACACGGCAAAGGCAAAAGTGCTATGAAAATTTTTCAAAGTCTCGAGTCGCCACACAAAATGGAACTTAGAAAAATTCTGTGTGTGTCGAATGAAAGTACTAGAGTAGATTGTGCGATTGTAAAATGCCTGCCTTCCAAACTTAGTACTTTCCGTTTAATACAGGCTTGCCATTGCGACAATACAAAACGGAGTAAACGCACGTGAGTTCAATTTTATATATTTTTTCAGCATAGCATGTTGTGATTACATAATTATGAGACAGTTATATAGCCATTTGAACGATGGTTTAATCCTTATTTATGTAATTTGCGTAAATTTCGATGAACAAGTTATGTTAAGCTTGAACACACTACAAATTTGCAACCCTGTAGTGGAGATTTGTAATAGAAGCAATTATATATTTTTTCATTTACTCTAAGGCATTTCTCAAACCTTTAAAAATGTATAGTTCATTTCATTTCGCTCACCTTGAATGATGCCGGTAAAAACAGCAGAATCAAAGTGAGAAGCATAAATGCTCATAAATAGTGCGTGCACTTTCTCCCTTTCTTATCAATATTTAATAGGGTGAGTTAGAAGTAATAGAAATTTGTTTAAGAAAATAAAATAATTTAAATAATTAAAAATCTAGCTGAGATTAAAATCATTTTACCCTACCATGTGCTGATCATTCAATCCATTCAAACATGTTAATTCTTCTTTGCTTTGGCAAATGTTTTAAGCGATTTATTTCGGAATTTAAGTTTAATTGAACGGCACTCTGTGAAAATTAAACGTCAAAAAACTGTTTACCTTCATAGAATGATACATTAAACAGCTGATTTCAAGTTTTTATTTTCTAATGCAGTGTAGTAAACAAATGATTTAGATTATTGAGATATAATGCGAATATGGTAATTAACGAAATATGATATATTAAAAATAAGTATACAATTTTTGGACTTTTACAGTATGGTCACGGATTTCTTTTATCCAAGTATAGGCGGTGTAGAGGAACATGTTTTTAATTTATCTCAAATTTTATTAACCCACGGACATAAAGTGAGTCATAAACTCTTAATGAGTATTTTAAACTTAACCTTCACATTTTTATGTTCAGGTCATTGTATTAACACACTCGTATGGCGATTGCAAAGGAATTCGTTACTTAACGAATGGTTTAAAGGTTTATTATTTACCAATTAAGCCATTTTACAATCAATGCATACTGCCAACAATACTATGTCAAATACCTCTAATACGGTGTGTGCTACTAAGAGAAAGCATAGAAGTTGTACATGGGCATTCTGCATTCAGCACGCTGGCACATGAAGCAATGATTATAGGTAACATGCTAGGTTTAAGGGTAAGTTAAAATAGTCAACAACCAATGCGATTATACAAAAATTATTATTGCTTGCAGACAGTTTTCACGGATCATAGTCTTTTTGGCTTTGCTGATTTATCGGCCGTTTTTACTAATAAAATGTTGCAGATTAATTTGGCAAATGTAAATCACTGCATCTGTGTCTCTCATATTGGTGAGTTAATATATTATATACATATGTATATATGTATATTGATGCGTCAATGACAAATATTTCTCATATGTACAGGTAAAGAGAATACTGTGCTGCGTGCACGCATACCGAAAGAAAATGTTTCTGTCATACCAAATGCTGTCGACACTGCCTTATTTACACCAAATCCAAGTAAACGACCTACAGACGGTACAAGTAAGTGCTTAATTTTCATTTATTGAAATTGCACATGCACATAACTGAATTTTTTTTAATTTCAATTTAGTTAACATTGTTGTTGCCTCGCGTCTTGTTTACCGTAAGGGAATCGATTTGTTAGCCGGTGTCATTCCACGTTTTAGACACACGCCTAATGTAAATTTTATTATAGTAGGCGATGGACCAAAACGGGACCTACTCGAAGAGATACGAGAAAAGGCCAATATGCAAAATCGCGTTGAATTAATAGGAGCAGTTGAACATTCTCAAGTTCGCGACATTCTTGTACGTGGGCATATTTTTGTAAATACATCACTCACTGAAGCGTACTGCATGGCTATAGTAGAAGCAGCTTCATGTGGTCTACAAGTAGTGTCCACCCGGGTGGGTGGTATTCCCGAAGTATTGCCATCAAATTTAATCATACTTACGGATCCTGAAATTGATTCTGTTTACCAAGGAGTACTCAAAGCTCTTGCCCGCTACACACAGTTTTGTAAAAAACAAAAGCTATACCCAGTCGAAACAAGTATTGAAAAAAGTGGCATGTTTTATAGTAATGGCGTTTCGATCGGCAATGGCACAAATTCAACTACAAAAGCAAATAAACGGAAGAATAATAAAAAATATACTCATTCAAACTTAAATAAACAAAAAGAACCAAAAAGTATTGGAGATTTCGAAAATCATGAAGACGATGCCGTTCTTTGTCCATATAGATGTAACGAAATTGTGTCAACGTTATACAATTGGGAGAATGTTACACAACGTACAGAAAAAGTATATAAGCGTATTTTAGCCGAACCTGAGAAATCGCTTGGGGAATTACTTTACGGTTATCTGCGCAGTAAAGTCTGGCCATTCCTGTTGGTGATATCTATGGCACATGTTATACTATTATTTTTGGAATATTTACGTCCACGTCGATATATGGAAAAAGCCAAAGAACTGACACTCTTGAGAAAACAATAAACTACATTTATTTTTGATTATGAATATGTACAGTTTAGTTAAAATTTAAATTACTAGAAATACAATGTATTTTTATAAGTAATAATAAGCCATTTGCTGGGTGCATTTTAAATAATTTTAACATACATAAATTTTTCCTTACTACCAAACCAAATAAAATAATATTAAAATCTTATTTTAAAACCGTATTTTATAATGGATTGCACAGAACTTTTGAAATATTCTGTGGCATGAATTCTCAAAGCTGGTCATACCAATATCGCACAAAGGACTATTATAATATCGGTATGTTTTATTTTCCACTTTCTTTTGGAGTTAAGTAATCCTAGTACGGAAATATATTCTAAAATCTCTGAAAATGTTTATATGATTTTGATCTCCGAAAATGTTTTTGGAACCGGCCTCAAAACATAACAAATAGACCCACTTCCTAATCTTAACCGATAATCTTTCCTAGAGATTAAAGCTAATCGATAATAGAAAATAAATCGATTATTATATAAATCATTTTCTTTTACCATCTCAACCGAACAGCTGTCGGAACCACACGCACTTGATAGAAAGAACAGAAAAAAAAAACAACGAATGAGAAAAATTCAAAGCAGCAGCTGGGCGAAGTTGGACAATAAAAAAAAAAAAACAAATAGGAAAAACCTATTAATACGTCTAAAATTGCGCATAGTACAGCGCAACACAAATAAAATAGTTTTATTTATTTTACTAAAATACTCTGCCGCTAAAACCCGCCATGGATTTGCTGAATTCAATACTCAATTCAATGGAAAAACCTCCCGCAGCCACAGAGCAACAGAAAAAAATGATCAAAAAACAAAAAGAGCTTGCTGAACGAATTAAAAACAAACAGAAAGAAGAACTAAATCGATTTCGCAAATATGTAGAGGATCGTATCGGACGATTTGCCAAGGACGATCGCCCTCATATTGAGTTTCAACCGCTGGATAAAGTGCACCGTGCCATTATTCATGAGGTAGCAGAATTCGGTGGCTTTATAGCAATGAGTTTTGGTCGCGAAGATATCGACCGTCATTCAGTTGTTTATAAAAAAGAAAATGCACCATCGGAAGATGAAATAGCAGCTCGGCGCAACGGTGACGGTTGGAATGAAGAAATTGCCAAAGAATATGCTGAAAAGCGAAAACAGCAACGCGAATTGGAAAGTGAACAAAAAAGACTGGCACGTGCTTCCACCCTACTACCACCTACCACAGAGTGTGACATTAAACCAACGACCAACTATAAAGATAAGTACGCTCATCTTATTGGGCAAGATGCAGCCTTAGAGGCTGCACGTAAAACAGAAACTAACCTGAGTTATGGTTTCGTGCCCAGCAAAAACAAAAAGGATATGCGTTCGATTGAACAAACTTTAGCTGATATTCAGGCAAAGAAGAAACGAAAATTGGAGCAGCAACAACAGAGTGCATTACCCAAACTGGAACTTAAACAACAATCTGTTGTCAATGAACAAGAAAGTGCTTTAAGCACGCAACAACCGCAAGACAAACAGGAGCCCAATGTTGTTGGAAGCAGTGCTGGAGCAGACAAGTGATAATTCTAGCGAGCCACTATTATCATACTAAAACACGCTTGTAAAACGACTGCTTTGTGTCTTTGCATCAATTTGCAATAAATTGCAATATTTTTACTATTTACGAGATCACAACTGAATTGTTAACTATTTGAAATGGTATTGAGTAAAAACACATAAATATATTATAATGAAAATATACTAACGCGTTATAATTATAAATGTTTCTAAGTACATGCATATAAGAAGTTGATTGATATACGTGTTTGTTTATGGCATAAACTTTATGCAATCGTTAAATACATGTAAGCTGACACACGTTTGTCCCTATATTATGAAAATAGAAGTTTGTGATCCTTAGAGTATTTTTTCAGCTTCTAAAAAATTTAAAGTTTTAGTGGTTTTTTCATATTCTAAAACTAGAATGCTTGTTTTGTTAAAATTCAACTGCTCACTCATATACATACATATGTATATATTTCATTTACGGAAGCACACGCGAAGTAGTAAATATGGTGTACGTCAAAAATGAATAAATAAAATGATTTCCTTCAAATACGAATATTCGAAATTGAAAAGAAATCGCCATACTATTGGTTACTGTAATCGTTTATTGAAGGCGTATTAACTAATTTGATATCATACGTTAACAACTTATTTGAATGTACATAGGTATTTGAGACTAATATATTTTGTATTAAGAACATTCATATACTATTGAATATTTATTTAAAATATTTTATGTTAATTTTAGCTTGTTTAGTTTATGCTCAAATTTTGCGGTATAAATATATGGAAATAATTCAGAATATACTAATGTATACGAAGATAATGAAAATTTCTATTTTTTTAAATTAATATATGCATGCGAGCAAACATAATTTTCTTTACAAAAGTCTTATTTTAATTTATATAAATATATTTTTTTTTATTTTATTAAACTCTTTATGAATAAATTGTCATTAACCGGTAGATGCAAGTAGAATATCAGTTGGAGAGATTTTTTCTTCATAATAAAGCTTTTGTCAACTTACTATATACTTATATGTAAATATATTTGAGAATGTACTTTAATACTTGATTATATTTATAAATGCTCATTTGCAACTAAATATTTCAACCATTGGTATTTTTGTTTCTTTTTGTATTTACATTTGGATGATAATTTACGTAGTAAATGAGCATACAACAAATGCCGACGTAATAAAAGACAATGGCCAAAACACAAATTGTGTAGAAAAGACTAATAGATTCTAAAAGATTATTTGGTGGATAATATATGAATAAGCCCACACATATGATATTTTCTATCGAACAAATTAGATAGTACAACGCATATTTGTATCTCGTTGGTGCCTCCTTGACTGGAATGTAAATGAATATGTAAATGAAACCTAATGCGATGCAAAAGAGAAAATTATTAATAGAAATAATGCTGGTGAATTCCGGACGTTCCACTATGTATGTGACGAATCCCAATATGACGGCGTGCAGAACGCAAGCAACTATTGTCCAGACGGGAAAAAGCACAGCCACAAAAGCCATACAAAAGATGCGCGATACTAAAAAAGTCAAAATAAAGTATTTTTCCTTTTATCATTTTTTTATTTAATTTATGTTTAATTTTACTTACGTGAAATACAAAAGTGCCAACAGAGATGTGGCGCCATATTCCAATAGCTTAACTTGTTTTTATTTGGTTGCGCGGCACGTATGCATCGATTATAACTGAATAACGTCCATGGTACGCTCGAAAGATAAAGCAGCACACTAAGTATTTGTGTAGCTGTTAAAATAAAGTATAAAAAAGTTCTATATTTTTTATTGAACAAAAAAGTACGAAACAATGGCGAGTTTCTCAGATTCCGATATCAATTTAAATGATGTTTTGTAGGCAATGGTAAAAATATAAGATTTGCAATATCGTAATACTGACTTCAGTCTACTAGAATATACATTTATTATAAATTAAAAAACTGTAAATTGTTCTACTATTTTCAGTCGTACTAGTCTCTCTGTTTTTGAGAGATCGATCTAAAATTTGGCACATGTCCTTTTCTCCACGAACCATCATTGGATCACTATAGCATTTAGCTGCCATAAAAACTGAACGATCAAAATCATATTCTTGTATGAAAAACTTTATTATTTAGCAAGATGAATTCCGGAAATTTGGAATTGCAACGGTGCAATCTCCGAAAAATTGTTCAGATCGGACCACTAAAGCACATACATATGTATGTAGTTGCCATACAACCAGAGCGATCCAAATACTTCTTCTTGTACGGAAAACTTTTTTATTTGACGAGATATTTTCACGAACTTTGATATGGATTATTGTCTAAATAAATAATAATCTAAACAAAGTTTTTTTATGGAAACTTCTTTTTATGAGGGGTATCTTCCATGCTATCGAAGTTAACATGTGTTCTTGTTTCCAATAAAACCTATTAATCACACTTTCGGTTCCATATCATTGTTTGCAAAAAAGACATATTTTATTTACTGAAAAAAAACTGTTCCAAAAGCGTATTTACAAAGCTCAATATAAATAAATTTACTGTTACCAGCTAATTTGAGTTTAAGCATTATAAAACTTAATTTTTTTGTGGTTTTAATTATTTAAGTAATTAGACGTACCTGTGATTTGATTTTCTTGCATTAGTATTATTGATATTTGCAATATTTTTTGTGGAGCCGTTTCCATGAAACACTCAAACAAACGAATCAAAGCAATGTCGCTTTCTTCTTTCGTAGTGCGATTGTAATAACTGTAAATAATGATACTCATATGTAGGTATAATGAAATAATTAGTAATAGCATTGCTGTGTTGCCTACTCTGATTGCTCATCTCGATCTCCTTGCAGTTCCGCACGTTTACATTTTAAGGAATAAATAAGCGTATTCCAGTATCTAAAAAAACATTGGTAAATGGCAATATAATATTTTTATATATTCTTTAACCTAAGAAAAAGTGAAGCCACTATAACCAGTAATGCCGTTTTCGTTGCCTTCTTGAATCCGCCGTCAAATTTTTTATCTTGATAACACCTAAAAATATTTTAAAATTCATAGCTAATTAGAATTTCAAATAATATTTGTAATACCGGTGTTAAAAGTTATTTAAGGGGGAAGTATTGATGTAATTTTTTTTACGAATTTTTTGTTTGCTCTAAATGAATGCATATCTGAAGAATGTTATGACTAATTTCAATTTTCGATCGCAGCGAAATTGGCGAAGTTACAAGTTTTTTTATACCTTCCTTATGAACATTGTACATCAGATTTCAAAACTTTAAAGTAATAGTAATAGCTTGCAATTATTTAACGTACATTGTAGCATATATTAGCGCAGTGACACACATTGGCACCACCATGCATACCACTGTCCAAATGCAATAACTTTGTTCTCCTTGCTGATAATAGTCCACAGCCAATTTGATATTAAGTAACACAGCAATTGCGCGTATTAATATGGAAATAACTGTCATGCCTATCTCTAAGTACGAAATTGTTTCATTCATCCGCTTGCTTGCTTCAGTATCAACCTCATCCCCGAAGGTACCATCTGCCTCCGTTTCCATGCATTGTGGCAAAGTGCTTTTTAGTATGCACCGACTGTGAGTGTACTTCATCCATTCCAAAAGGGTAGAAATGTTATTCGTTGACGCCATTACTACTAATATATTGAAAATTAAACATTCCAAGCCTATTGCAGTTCGCAGGTAATCAAATTCATTTGTTAAACGCCTGCGCAGACTGATAGCTATGAATTTTTTTCGTTATACGATGTCCTTGTATTTATCGTAATAGTTAATCCCCACAACTTGGGTATGAAAATGTTAAACTGAAATTTCTTATATGTTCTCGGTAAATAATACCATAAAAAACAATTTCACGAGCAACATTTTGCCACAACAAAACAAGCAAAACAAAAAATATTGTGCGAAAAACAAAAACAAATATCAAACAGGCTAATGAACAGCTGATGATGCGAAGTAGATCGATAAAAGTCGATCGATTACAAAAGCGTTGCCAAATCAGAGGAAATATCGAAAGGAGGAAAGATCCAATATCCCCTCTTTCCATTTCCTGTCCAGACTGAGCGAAAAATGAAATAAATGAACAAATTGCAAGGTGACCAAAATTTGAGCGATAATCAATGAAGTTATATACAGAGTTTGCAAACAATGAATTAAAAAAATTACCGAATTCTCATTTAAAGTTCAAATACCAGTTAATTTTAAATTTTTACTATTAAATTAAAAACTAAAAATTTAAATTTCTTGGATTTGGGACTCAACTTTCGATTTTCAATTTTTTTAATTAAAAAAATCGCAACCCTATTTATGTAAGTACATAGTTTTAGGTATTATAAAAAATTTCCAAGAAATGATAATCAAGTTTATTTTAAAGTTTGGCATTTCTGAAAAAATCTAGTTACTTACATTTTTTAAATAAATTCAATTTAAAATACATTTTTCTTGTTGTTTTTTATTATTTTTATTTTATCATTTGTATTATTATCGTTTAATATTATTGTTGTAATTTATAATTATTACGCATTTACTCTCATTATTTCACATTACAGTGTAAGAATTAAACTAATTGTTTACACATATGCCTAAATTGTGTATGCATGTGTATAAGTGTGGGTGTATACGTATGTATTATGTATTAGCTTACAAAGGACAATAATCATTGCTGCCGTTATTAACATTCGACGACGCTTGTCATGCCTTAAGCGCTCTGTATGTTTCTTTTTTGTATTAATTTTTTTATTACTTCATTTTTATAAGTAGTTTAAACTTAGTTTCACTATTAACTTGTAATTTCTTTTCACTTCATAAAATTTTACGTTATTTGTTTGAGTTTGTTTGCTGTTCTTTTATATAAATTACTTCTCAAAGTAAATACTAGAGTGGATTTATGAGTGTTAAAGCGTGTCTTTACGCGATTACTTATTTTTTTTTGTTCTTTTCTTTTATAATTTGCATGGGCAAGGTTCATTATGTATGTATATGCATGTATGTATATAAATGAATTATTTTGTATGTGGGGGAGGAAATTGTGATTCACTTTTTTCTTTCTTACAATTTTACTCATTACTATGTATTTAATTTATTATTATTTAATCGGTACTTAACTTAAGCAATTAATTAATAATTTCCTTTTGTATATTTGTAAATTTTTTTTCCATACATATTGTATGTTTAATTTTGAAGTAAAATAAATGTTATTCGCTAATAAATGAAAACTAAAGCAAAAATAATTACATTCGTAACACAATAACTAATTTGTATATTTTATATGTAACTCAACTTACTACGAAGTTACATACATACTACATACATATGTACATGAGCATGTACTTGCTATAAATGTATGTTCTAATTTATTATAGATACTGGTAAATTACATATTATTAAAAATCAACGCACAACATAATTTATTTTTTATTTTAATTTTAATTTTCATTTTAGTTTTATTTTTTTTCTTTTTGTAGCTTGAAACTTATTTTTACACACTCTTGCATATTTTGTAATTTAAAAACTCTGACCCGCATTAATTATACTTGCACAGGCTTTTAACTTATAAATAGTAATAAAAAGAAACTAAAATAATCAATATGTATGCCTATAAATTATAAGTTCAAATTTTATATTCTTTGTTTTTTTACTCTAACACAAACGCACGCATACTGTTTTGTTTTTAATTAACAACTATAATTTTATTTAACGTTGAACTTATTGTTATAAGAGCATTTCATATACTTTTATGTTTCAATAAAAAAACACCGCTCTTGGGTCTGGAAGAAAAAGCTACAAATACATGGGTTTCTTTTCATTTTTATTTATTTATTTTTTTTTTTCTACGCTAAAAAATTAGATTTTTTCATTATGTGTACACTGTGGTTGTTACTGCCTTTCATTTTTTATTGTTTCTTACTTTTCATTTTATTAATTTTAAATATTTGTTGGTTGGTGTTATTCACTTAAGTATGCATGTTTGTAAATATAGGCATTAGTGTCGGCTAAACTGCCACAAACGACGCTCATTCGGCTTTACTACCTATCATGCCCCTCCCCGATATTTCAGTCTGTCTTTGCAACGCGCTATTGTAAGTATTCACTTTATATCTGGTGCAAGTCGCATTTTGGGAATTTGTTAAAATTTCGCTTTAGACTTTGATTATATGCATGTGTGTATGTGTATATTGCTTTCTATTGTAGTGAAAGTTTGGTGTTCATTATTTGCCAAGGATTTCGAGAGAGAGCAAAACTAATTTAGAGGCATAAAAAATATACATATGAGTGTATATAAGAATGTACATATGTACGTCTTAGGCAATATGCATATGTTTACGATGAATTAATAAAAACTTGTGATTAATAAAAATAAAATCTCATCTTAGTAATCTTCGAAAGTAAAATTGAGTTAAATGCATAAAGCAGCCATGCACAGACTTCTCCTCTGCTGCGAAATTCAACTGTTTACTTAATCCTTCTTGATAAAGAAAACGCGTTTTAACTATAAATATAATATAATGTACGACAAAAAATTGTAAAACATAAAAAAACTGACAACTTCATATGTCAATAACTGCAATCGAATAAGCGTATGTATACGTACATATGTACATGAATAATCCCAAAACTTTGAGGTCGCATTATTCCTAATCGGTCTGCATATGTATGTACATAAAATCATTGCTTGTTTTTGTGATTACTTTCAATTAAAGTTCTTTTTGTTTTTATTACTAATATTACCTAACATTATGTAGTAAATTTACGTGAGTGTATATGTACGTATGTCCTCTACTGCAATTCTTTGACATTTGATTTTTTATAACCGTTAAATTTAATAGGAATCTGTCGAGCCTGAAGTAGTTTGCATTTCATATTCATTTTTTTACATAATTTTTAATTTTATCCGTTATTTTTTTATGTTTTATGTGGTTTGAATGAAAAATGCATACATACGACGTATAATGCATTGTATAATTATATACATACATATATACAAGAGGTTCGGTATACTAGTAATATGCACATACCGAGTAGTACACGAACTAACTGAAGATGAACGCGGTGGCAGGCATTAATACGAAAATCACAAAAAATTAAAGAACTATACTAATTTTGACTTTTGTAAAAATTTTAAATGTGTACCATTAAAAAAAAACCAATAGTGCTAATTACAACAAAAGATTATAAAGAAATCGAAAGCAATAAATGAGTTATACAACATTGTTAGGGTAAAAGCTACCATTATTAAAATGTGCAACTGTGTGGCAATTTAAAGCAGTAAAAACTGTCAATTTTATTATGATAAATGAATGGTCAATTATTTTTTTTTAATTTGGCGTTTTAAATTTATTTCTTGTCGTCATGACCAATAAACAAATACCTCCTCCTGCAAATAACCATAAGAAATATACTTCTGAAAAATAGTTAGCTAAACAAAATAAAATTTGTATTTAAAGATATGAGAATAAGGAAAGAATTTAACTTTGCATTTTATATAATATTGTTGACGACGACAAAAAAAATTGGTTGCCATAAATAATCGAAATGTATAGTATTTTGCACAAAAAATTACATCACTGCACATTTTAAACAAATAAATGCTTGAACACACCCAAAATGTTGGCTTCATCTCTATTGCTTTCAAAAAGTTATAATATAACTACAAAGTTAAATCTTTATGATTATATATTAACTGAATTTCAAACATGATGATTGCAAGCAAAGAGGATGTTCGACTCTCAATCACTGCGGCAAGGTGTCATATTCGACCAAAAAATGTTGCACTATCTGCAGAAAAACAACAGTGTCGCAATATTCGTGCTGTTATTTGCTTGCCCGAACATCCCCAACTCTATATGTATATCGTTTTTACATGTGCAACAAACATAAATTTTAGACATTAGTCCTAAAATAAATTTTTATCGTTTTTTATGTCATACAATTAAATGCAAATAAAAGGTGTTTTCCGTTTTCGCAAAACATTAATCAATAAGTTTACCACCCGTTCTCTGCAAATTAAAACTTGTATCTTTCGTTCATATACATATGTTTTTCGACTATTCCCTTAAGTTTCAATATTAATTTTAGATAATCTATTTACACTATCTTGATACCTGCAGATGTCCCTTTTTATTTTTTTGAAGTGTTTTTCCATGAACTTACCGGAAAGAGAAAAGGTATTTTGAACTCAAATTATTTGAAAGTGTATTTGTTTAATTTAAAAATATTCTGAGTGAAGCTTTAGTAATCATACCGCGAATAAAACGCACTTGTAGTGATTAAATTTAATAAGTTTTCAAATATTAAATTTTCGTTTGCACAAAAATGGTCATATACTATTACGGAAAATATGAAATAAACACTATTGTCTTCATGTTTTCAAAAATGTTACGAAAAATCAAATTTTGAAAGAATTCGTCAAATTTTTTAAACCCCAAGCGATTGCCAAAAGTGATTTGTGAAAAAAATTGCATAGTTTTTTTGGGTTTTCACCATACGTATATTCTAAATCTTATCGTACATTATATAAATTTATTATATTGTTTCTTATTGTATTTTTTTGCTGCTGTATGAGTGTAGTATACAACTATATAACTGTTGCTTATTCATATATGCATGTATTGTGGCTAGCAGTTATACATAGTATGTAATATATGTAATAATCGCCTCAAAATATATTCACATTCGAGATACTCGTACATAGTTTTCATACAGAAATTCAACCGCACTTATGTATTTATAAAAATATTTCAAAATATTTTTTATTTTCAGTTGTCCTTAAGTTTTTTCTAAACATTTCTTTAAATGTTTATGTTGTATGATTTTGAAATGGTAAATAAAAAATATGTATTTTGTTTATACACGCTAAACGAACGAAAAATTGGTATTTCTATTTTTTGTTTTTATTTTAATTTTGTAATTTCGTTTTATATCAACATTAAATGCTAGTTTTGAAAAATAATAATAATAACTGCCAATAATAATCGGTACGATGATAAAATAATAAATTCTAATGCGTTGGCATTTTAAGTCAAGCCCATACGCCACTTTAATATTGAGTTTTTCATTATATTTTCTCTTTATTTTTCTTCTTATTTGCCCCTAAACTATGAGTGTCTCTCTTTAATCCTAACATTTATTGCTAATGTTACAATAAATCAAATTAATCGAAACAATATTTTTAATTATAAAATAATCGTATCTGAGTTGTTTGCCATTATTATTCAAAGATGCCGCTATTTCTACTCTTTAAACGATGTCAACTAGCTATTATTGGTGAGTCATGTTTTGTGTTGTTTTTGTTTTTTTTTTTTTGTAATATTTGCTGTTGTGTTGATTGCTTGTGTGCTTTCCAACACTCAAAATGAGTAGTAATTTTTGTTTTGGGGAGTAGTTTATTTGGAGTCTTCACTTTTTAAAAAACTTTATGCAGTTGGTTGATGGTTTAATGGAATTTTAATAACAAATGAATGCATGATGTACGTACTTGTCTCGGTTGTATGTGCCGCCATGATTTTTAAAAGCAGTGTTGATTTAAAGTATTGTTACTTTTTTAGTACAGCATATTGTGTCTTGGATTCCCTTGATAGTGCTTGCTGGAGCTACAACTACTTTTAGCTTTGATTTTGCATTTGCGGCATACATACGTTTTGTATTTTACATAGTTGTATGTACTTTCTCCCTGTTAAATTTCATAACTTTGTTTTTAATTCTCGTCTGTTTTATTGTTTTAATATTTGTTACTTTTTGCTTGATTTTTATGTCTCATTCAATATTTCTGGTTTTATTCACTTAAATATTACGTTATATAAGTTCCATTTTCATTTTTGAGTGGAAAATTGTTAATTCTTTCTTTTTTTGTTTATTTTTCTTTTGTTTTTTTTATATCTTATATGCTCCTCCTTCTACTTTTTCTTGGTTACTTTGTATTTGCTTAAATCTATTGATTTTCATCATCATCACCGTCGCCATCATCGTCTCCATGCTCCTCATGCTGCTGCGAACTTGCAGCAAGTAACGCGGCTTTCTGCGCTGCAGCCTGCTGTGCTTGCATTGAAGGCGCGGACATCGGTATTTTCCCGCTAGTTTTGTACTCGGTCATTTCCTGCAATTTATTAATATTATTATTAATACAAGTAATTATATTGAATCATCCATTACATAAACGCTTTACACCATAAAAGCAAATTAAATGATGAGCAAATGGTTACACTTACCCGCTCGTAGCGCGCCTTGTCCTTCTCAGCCATTAACTCGTACTTTTGTTTAACCTCTGGTTCCACATCGGACCATTTACGGCCGAGCTCCTTGGCTATATCGCCAACACCGTACTCTGGATTCGCAGCTTTAACTTTGTTACGTTCATCATTGCAAAACCAGAAGAATGCAGATCTAAAATATTCAAAGAAATATCATTTAATTAGATTTTATATTCCACGATGAAAGTTTAGTAAATTGTAAAAGTTTAATGAATGCATTGTTAGCTACGAACTCACAATGATCTTTTCGGCGCGTTCGGGTCCTTAATCATTTTCCTCTTCTTGCCACGTCCTACCACGGTTCCTTTGGGCGGTACATAATTTTGCATCTCCATCTCATATCGCGCCTTATCTTTTTCGGCCATCTCATGGAAGCGCTTCTTCTCCTTATCCACCATTGTCTGAAAAATTAAATGCGCAAAATAATTAGTATAAAATAGGAAAACGATGGAATAATTAGAAGTATAAAATATCTACATGAGAGCGCACCACCAAAGTTATTCCTTTAGTAAATTAAATCAAAATATTTTAAAACTGTAGGCGAATGACACGAGCGATACATATGTATCTCTTAGTATGCCCCAAGAACAATTTAATTGATATACTGTTACAACAACAAACAAGTTGATAAACTGTTCCACAATAGCAACATTTAAAAAAAATAATATTTTTCAAATATCAAATTTTTAATTTTTCAGTTTATCAATGAAAACTCCAACTATTGTCTCATCACTTTTGATTTGTAGATCTGAAATTTTTAACATTTTCTCTCCAAGAAGTTGATCATTTGTCGTAATCGCCTATATTGAACCAATATAGCATATACATATGTACATAGCTGTCATACAAACTGAATGATCAGAATCATGTCCTTGTATGGAAAACTATAATATTTCACGAGATTTGACATGGTTTATTGCTTAAGGCAAAATTACAATATTCAAAAAAATTGTTGAGATCGGATCACTTATCATGTAAGTATTATTGTTGTTGTAACTGTTATCTACTCCCCGCTTGGGTGGTAAGGTCTAGGTTGGTTGGCATCGAAGTCATATAAGAGTAGGCTCAAGAAACGTGCTAATTCGATGGGGTCGGACCGTAGGGAGAGGGGTGTTAGATGAATGGGGTTTGTTAGAGACATGTGGGGGCTCCATGACACCAAGTACGCCATTCACTTAGAGGGAGTCGGTGGAGCTGTTAATACCTCCACTTTGAATGGCGGTCTCTCTCGACGTACAAAAACCAAACTCGTATAAGTCACTCATTATTCCCGTCCTGCAGAGGTTTGGACGATAACAACTGATGAGTCGACGTTGCGAGTTTTCGAGAGAAAGGTTCTGCGAAAGATTTATGGTCCTTTGCGCGTTGGACACGGTGAATATCGCATTCGATGGAACGATGAGCTGTATGAGATATACATACGACGACATTGACATAGTTCAGCGATTTAAAAGACAGCGGCTCCTCTGGCTAGGTCATGTTGTCCGAATGGACGAAAACACTCCAACTATTGAAAGTATTCGACGCTGTACCCGCCGGGGGAAGCAGAGGAAGAGGAAGACCTCCAAACCGTTGGAAAACCAGGTGGAGAAGGACCTGGCTTCGCTTGGAATATTCAATTGGTGCCACGTAGCGAAAAGAAGAAGCGAATGGCGCGCTGTTGTTAACTCGGCTATAAAGAAGAAGAAGTAAAAGGCGGTCAATGTGTGCCTGAAGTAAGTTGCGACCGAAGTCTGGTCGGCGTAGTGTTCGATGACGTCAACGTAGTCAAGGAAACACAATCTGATCAATAAAAATCCAGTCCTTGTTTGGGAAACTTTTTAGTTAACGAGATATCTTCACGAAATTTTATTGCACAAGGCAACGGTACAATCTCCGAAGAAATTATACAAATCAGACCACTATAGCATATAGCTGGAAACTGACAGATCAAAATGAAGTTTTTGTATGGAATCTTTAGTTTTTGTGAACGGCAACCGAACGTTTTATCTTGTTTAAGGAGTATTCTTATATTTTCAAATAGCTGATTCATATGTGTATGTACAAGTATGTATATATGTAAGTATCGAGGCCCTTCACGTCTACTATACTGAACAGCATACGGAAAGCCGCAGTATTCCACCATTCAAGTTTTAATTTGCTTGGCAAAGTTCATTTCTTACTACGCTATTCCAACAGTCATGCCCTCTTATCATCTATTCCATTTCACCCAAGTGTCGTTGGAGTCAAACTTAAATTTTATAGGTTTTACAATCAGCGCACGTTCTTAGTAACATCCGCTCTATCGCCTCATCAGTTTTATAAAGGAATATGTGCTTTCTGTTTTAAAAAGGATAAATTGTCTTCACCACCCTTTCAATTTATCTTGTTGGGTTATGTGGCATGGAAAAGGTATTTCTAATGGTCAGCAGGCGTAATTTGTGGAAATTAATTGTCCGAAGCACTACGAAACATATTAACGCATGAAAAAGCCAGTGGCCATAGAGGCACGCACATGTCACGTGTGAGCAACTTTTATATTTCAGTATATCTGCAAGATACATACATATGTACATATATGTATCTAAAATTTATACGCATGTAATAGGAACAAATATATTAGCATATGTCACTTTATTCTTAATTCAACCATAATTTACGCTTTTTCCATTAATCAGCTCCTTAAAAGCCGTTCATTAAAATCACAATCAGTTCGTATTTCGCTTTAATTTCTTAATTTGCTATAAAACTGCTCTTTGTCAGTTTTAAAGCCAAAAGCTGTGGGCTTCATATTACAATATTTGCCATTAAATTTCCTCTTTCGTCCCGACGCCAATAAAATAAGCCACGAACAACGACACAAACCAACAGAGCCAGCCAAAAACCCAGCCCATAATTTCCACCACTCGCAGTGGCAATCCCAGCTGACAGCACTCAACAGAGCGACCCCTGAAAATGCTATGTGCAGTTTTACATACATCCATACATATATACAAAATACCTAGATATAAATATGTACTTATGTAGTATATAGTGGACTTAAGCAATCTACCCGGCACCCAATCCACCCACTTTTCACCTTAGACGTTTGAAGTTGACCGGACTATGAAGCAAAGTGCTGAAGTGAAAAAAAGACAATGCCACACAAACAAATATGTATGGTATTATGTATGCCTACATGTATTTCCCTTGATATCAAGTTCTAGCAGAATTAACCTTCATGTGTATGAATAAACTTTTTATGTTTTTATGAAATGTGACACTGTCTGATGATGTTGTTAACAACATCAAATTCAAACGAATCCTTTCAGACTAACTGTCATACCTGTCAATGGAGTTGGTTGGTTGAAATATAATATATTTTTATATAAGTATAGTCTTTATAAAAATTATTCCGAATTTTCAAAACAATATTATTCTTATTTGTTCTCGGTATCGCCAGAAAATATTCTTATATTTTAGAAGAGTAGATTAAATGTATAAAACCTTAAAGCTTAAGCGGACATTATTTTGGACCTCCATCAGTTTTTAAGAAATATGTAATTAAAAAAAATTAATTTGAAAAAAATTTAAAAAAAATTTAAAAAAAATAGAAAATTTGTAAAATCGGAACATAAGTTTAGAATATGTATTTTACATAGCAGAAATTTCAAAACCAGAAGCCGTGATTTAAAAACATATTCAAATATAAGTTTACTTTTTTTAAACGCAAAGGATTTCCAAACCATAGGGTTAACAGTCTTTGATCCATTGGACTACGTGCAATCTGAAAACGACGCAATTACTTTATATAGCATATACTTATACCTAACATACCTAAACTCAGCAAAAACCCCAGGTATATGTACATACATATATATTATATGTATATATGTATGTATATATGGTACAAGGGCAGGACTTAGTTACTGCTGGATTTTTGAGTGGCAAACTTCCTCTCGCTGTCGCCTCAATGACGGAGAAGATGGTGGACAGAGCATATGCCATTGCGCAGAATTTTAAAATAATAAGTGAGTAGTAAAGTAAAAAGAGAGAAAGGCAAAACTAAGAGAAATATTTAATGTGGTGGAAGAATGGGTGGAAAAATAACATTCTGGCATTGATTTTTGTGTAAGCCAGATTGTGATGACGACAGCGTTGGTGATGTGTTGTTAAAGCCACCCTTAAAATACAACATTCACACACACGAACAAAAACAAAATACATACATATATCGATATATGCTACACTATTCGTACGTGGGTATTTATGTATAAAATCCGGCAAGCAATTTGACACAAAAATTAATCTATATGGATGGCACAACTTTAAGATTACTGATTGCCATTAGTAAAAGCAACGCTATCAGAATCCTGCAGATTTGTCTCTCTATATCTTAGATATGTTACGTTTATGCTTTTGAATTAAAAAATAAGCAATTTTACTACTAGAGTTCAATTGCTTTAACATCTAAAATTGCATATATAAATTACGAATCACAGCATCGCAAACGGAATCATAAAAAAAAAACAAGTAATTAAATATATGAATATGTATGTATGTTTATAAATATATCAGTTCTGCTACGCCGATTTATCTGTCTTCAGAACGGATTAATTCAATTTATTATTTCAATAGGACATTTCTAAAGAAATTCGAATCAAATTAATCTAAACGACCCGAGAACACAATTAGTATCTTCAATATTGTTAAACAATATGTTCTGCCAGCTTCCAATTGTATATTCGTTCAAAAACTTCGTATTAAAAATTTTGGAGTTCATGCCTTCTTTACGGGTGAAAAAACAAGAAAAAACGTTAAACTCGGCTACACCGAACGTATAGTAACATTCTCATGAGTATTTCTTATAACATTTAGAGAGTATAAAAAGATATTTATCTTCATTTTGAAGGTTAGTTTGAATGGCAGCTTGATGCTATTCGATCTGATCGGTTTCTTCGAAGCTTGTAGTGTTGCCTAAGACAATATTGTATGACAAATTTCGTGAAGATATGTTGTAAAAAAGGGCATTTAGTTCGTATGTGAGCTATATATATGTTATAGTGGATTGATATCGGTAGTTCCGACAAACGAGCAGCTTCTTGCGGAGGAAAGGGCTAAATTTTATATCGATATCCGAAGAACGGTTATATGTAGTTCCTGTATATACAGACTAAATCAACTCAGCACTGAACGCTGCCCAGTTATACATATACATATATACATACATACATATGTATATACTTTGTAGGGTCTCGGACGCTACATGTTCAAGTTAAAAACACACAGTATATATGGACCAAAATGCAAATCAGAATATTATAAATTTAGGTTGCAATACAATAAGTCGCTAATATACATTTTTTACTTCCAATAACCACACTCTTACGTAACCTCCCGCCAAACCAAAAATTATTTGAACTTCCACATACTTCGGTCACAAAAAACAACTATACGAATATAGGCATATCGTCTGCAAACTACAGGCGAACCCGACAGCTACACCTATTCTTCCCCGGTTCTTCCTTTAGGCTTTATAAAATTTTGCTATGCATGCAATATGTATGGATGTTGTCATCGTCCTTCTTACATACCGAGGAGTCTACACTTCAGCAGTTTTCAAATGCAGCAGGACGTTGATGTTGAATGGCAAATGGTTACGTTGCAGACGGTCAACAACACACTCTCATATAGTATGTGTGTAGAGTGTGTGAACCATCTGGATAAGAGGAGCGCAATAAAAGTGAGGGGTCATCTACAGAATTGCATTTCCGTCATTAAATGAATTCATGTTTTCCAAGCGTTGCCGCCTGCTTCCACACGAAATAATTTTACATGCACCTGCACACACAAGTAAGCGAATGTGTATGTATATATGTATGTATTGTGTATATTAGTATACCAAGAATATTTTTAAAAGCTCTTCTGCTGCCTCGAATCGTCATCGCCGATCACCCTGATCCCCTGCCAAAGCCCTTTTGACTTTCAGGGTCCTCCCAGTATTCTTTTTTATATTACCCTTTCAGCAATTCTTCTTTCAGTTTTTGTTTTTCTTTCACTTTATTTTGTTCAGTCAACTTAAGGACCAATTCATCCTTTCTTTCTATATTCATTTTTGTTTTTGTTGCATTGCTGCCGGCAGCCACTTTAATATATTTTTTTAAAAACACCTCTCATGCCGTTTTCTTTCACCGGTCGCCGCTCGGTGAACGCACTATAATCGTTTTTGTTTATGAGGGGAAAGCATGTACATATATAAATACACACTCGACACCCTCGACTCCTTTCGTTCTTTCAATACCTTTTTGCATTATTTTTCGCACAGACTTTTCATACAAATATACATAAAAGTATGTATGAATGTATAAAAGCTGACAAACAATTTAAATAAAATACACAGCGGTGAGTGTGTGTGTATATATAATACAGAGTAAAGTAATGTATAACAACAATAAAAAATATATAAAAGAATTCAAGAATCATAAAAAAGTGTTGGCAAGGACATCTTAAAGCAAAGTGAGCGCCGCTGTAGCTTTCGCTTTCAGCCATTGTTTGGCGTTTTTCATCAAATCTTTTTACTTATTTTTATTGATGAAAGCGTAAGTACTTAAATAACAAAGTTAAGTGGAGACAGGCGCCCATATCTGCTAGGATTGACAAAAGAAACATTTTTGTTCTTGTTGGAGTAGGCACAATTAATAATAATTGAATTATGGTGCTAATAACCATGCACTTTAAAACTTTTGGCAAGTATTATACTTCGTAGTCGTCCACATTTTTGGTAAAACATGGCAATATATATACACATAATTATATAAATAAGCGATGTATTGATTAAAGTGTCTTTAAGATCATATTTTCTATGAAAATCAATACATTTAAAGTTTAGATCATTATTGATCGATTATAGCCGATTTCTTTTAAACTAACTTAAACTGTATTGGTCATGAGTGACCTTTGCAAACTTTTTCTAATTAGTTTTCTGTTTAAAAGAGATTAGGATCAGTCGGTAACACCGAAACCGATAAATTGATTCGACTTCTTAGAAAAAAGTTCCTCAAATTAAAAACCAGACCAAAATTTGCCTAAAAAACAAGAGTCAATATTTTAAAGAACATACGCCGCTAAATCTGAAGTAGTAAGATACATATGTATATAACGTTCAAATTTTGTTTATATTTATCGTTTCTTCGATGACTTAATTTTCCAAATTAACACAAGGTGGCTTTAGTAATTTTTTTTAGAGAAAATTTAAGCAAACTTACCTTCCATCGCTCAGCGCACTTTCGGGAGAATTCGGCAAAGATGACTGTCTCATCGGGATGCTTCTTCTTGTGCTCCTCTCGGCATGTTTGTACAAAGTAAGCGTACGCTGTCATACGGCCTCGGGGCTTCGCATCAGCTTTAGCACCACGAATCATCGTGCTCTATATTTTTGAGAAATAGAATATAAAAAAAATATGAAATTAATAAAAATGTATTGACATATGATTTTAATGATACATTTTTGTACTCTAAAACTCCACCCTATCTTATGAATATTTCGACTTTTTTATTTGCGAAGAGTTTCTGCCACACTTCGTGACATTAAAAGTTTGCAATGAAGATTGCAGAAGAAAGTCGGAGACCCTATAAAATATATTGGTTCGTGTGTAAGTAATTACGTTTTTTGCGGAATTTAAAAACGATTTTTTGATCAACCTCTCGAGTTGTTATCGACGATTTGTATCGACCAAGGACTTTATTCGCATTATCCACATCGGCTTCAAGAGGCCTTCCACCTTCAACACATCTTCTCCATACACATCACATAATTTTCGCCTAGCTTAAACTATAATTTTACCCTTTTGACAGTAAAACAGTAAAATCTACCGAAAATGTTGATCCTTCTTCCAACTTCGATAGGGCACCAAACAAAAACTATTCCAAACATCGTAAACAAATTTTTTACAAACAAGTTAAAGTGTATAACGGTAAAATGTGAATTTGGCTACAAAAAAAATCAATAAAATCAAACGAAATTACTTAGTGAACGATCCAGTATATACATATGTATGTATGTATGTATATGTAAATGTGACGAGCTGAGTCCATTTAGTCATGCCTTCAGATTTGAGAAATCAAACTGGATTTTTGCATACGTCGTTTTCCCAAGAATTTACTCATTTGTCAGAACCGCCGACATCGGACTACAATAGCATATAGATGACATATAAAGTTAACTATCAAAATCAAGTCCTTATATGGAAAGCTGATATACTATAAACTGATCGATCAAATATAAGTTGGTTAGTTTTTTATTTGAGAAGGGTATTATAGCTTCAATATCTATTTCTGACATAAGTGGTATCTCCGTACATACATAATCATATGAATAGATAACGACAGAGATGAACCAGCAAAATGAAAAATGGCTTTGCAATAGAATCTTATAGCATCAATAACGAATTATTCGCATACACATACGAATTATGTATTCTAAATGCAAGTATTCAAGCATATAACATAAAATTTACTTGCAGTACGAGCAATAAAACAATAAATTTACATTTTACATAGGATTTTGCACATATACAAATACATAAGTAAATACAATATACATACATACATATATGTACATTTCAATGGAAGCTGAGCAACATTCACATGTATAAATAGACATCTATGCAAGTACATATACTCTTATATGCATGTGTCCATATTTATAATTAAGGTGCCGGCGCCGATGCTCGTGTTGAAGTTGACAGTGATGAAGTGACGATAGGCAAACAGCCAGCCAAACTCATGGCAGCCACAAGTGCATGCACATATTGCATTGCAGCCACACAAATGTGTGGGAGTTTTGAAAATATCTAAGCTTACATATCGGTGGGAGTTCAAATAGCACAGAAGAATTGAAAGATAGCAAAAATATATGTGCATATATACATATGTACACCGAAAGTGTGTATAATATATGCATATATATTCAGATCTGTATACCAAGCATTAACTGCATTTAGTATAAATAGGTATATAGCTAAAATAAAATGCAAGCTTTGTGCGCCACCAGAAGAAGACAGCTAGGCAAAGGACGTTGAGTTGAAGCAAAGTTGTCAGTTTCCAGGCAGCCAAACTGTTATTGCACTGTCACCAAGAACTCTGTTGCAGCAATGTCGTGGATTAAGTGCAAGTGCAATGTATATTTTGTACAAGATGAGTAATAATATGGTATATGAAGGTGGCCTGTCGGGCAATTATTTATTATATCGTATTTAATTCCCTCTGGTGAACAATGTGATGCTGATAAGGCGACTAACGCTGTTGGCGATTATTCGAACATACATATATCGACATACATATCTGAAAATAAAGTTGATGATGATGAAAATGTTGAGGTTTTTATCTAAATGCAGTAGTTAGTTGCCGCTGGAACACGAATTTTATGAGGGTACTGTCATAGTGATGAAGGGATGTTGGGAAATCGATTTGCAATTTGCAACTCGTGAAGGCAGGGCAGTGAACAGTTTCAACCGAAGAATAGTTGAAGTTATAAAGTATAATTTTTTCGTTTATGCATTTCGTTGAATTATGTTTGTATGTATATATAAAATTTTATTCTATAATTTATTATTTCTATTTACTTTGAATATGACACGACTGATCGCTCTGCTGCATATTATTTTTCTAGTTTTCTGTGGAAGTGCAATTATAGTAATGTTGCATTTCAATTGATCTAACCACAACATTTGTACCTATACGCAAAAAAAGCGATTTACACGATTACAAGTAAAAACGCTGCGAGAAGATAGGGTTTTAAAATGACCGAAGTCTAATATTTTTAATTTTACTTTAAGCTAAGTATATATCTTTGATTTATATATTAGGTTTTTCAGTAAAAAAATAGTATGCATTATTTTATGTTCCAATGACCGGACACGAACACTATTTAGGTGACATTTAATTAAAATTATCTCTGTAAACGGACAAGATTTCATAAAATGTGTAAAGAAAATTGTTCCCAATTTGTAGTTCCCGTTTTTTACTTGATTTTTGGGGTACTCACAACGTGCCATAAAGCAACGTAAAATCACAAAATCATAAATTTTTATATTAGTTTAAAAAATTTGTTGTTGGATTGCGTACTACGCAAATACAACTCTGAACGCTATGTTTGCGGATCGTTATAACTTATAACTTTATGAGACTATGTGAAAACCCTAATTAATTTGTGGTGTTGTGCGACAGTTTTTTAAGACCAATACGTAAAATGATCACCGCAAGCAAATTTACTTGATTAACGAACAAAATAATGCTACGGTAGGTGCCTGGTTATGAGGAATTTCACTCTACATATCTATATCACGAAGCAATAGCGAAACAATAACATATTAATTTGTTATTAATACGAAAGACGCCGTTTTGAAAATTAAATGCTTACGCATAAGTAAAAAAGTTTTGTTTTGTCTAACAGTTAGTAATCAAATCCAGGAAATCTGCTGTAGCTAAATTGAGCAAACTCTACAAATTCCAACGAAAAACAGGCTTTATACGATTACTCGGTTTGCCATATAGAATGTTACATTGGGACAAAAAAGCATACGGAAATTGTAATTAAATTCACCGGGTAAATGATATTTCACAAAAAAATATATTTGGCTAAGTTAGTAGGACTGATCAAAATATGAGCGCGATCTGTCAACAAGTTTTTTTCACAGCAGCTGCTTAAGTCGGTACACCTCAGTAGTGCATTGCTGGATAAAAATAAAAAATATCGAACAAAAATTTTTTTAAAATTTTATATTTCTGACCAAATTTCGTGTGCGGGATCGTTACGAATGAAATAAGAAGTGAGGGATATGGTGCTTGAAATTATGGCTAATGTTAGAGATATGGCAAGGAGCTCAGCATCTTACGCGATATTTCAGGTATGAAACACATTCTTACTCGACTCGTCTCAATAAAGCTGACTTTTTCTTCAAAAAGAGTACGATTGTGACCAATCACCCACGCAATTCCCACGACAGCCGGTTCTACGCACCGCAATTGACCCAGATTTTATCCGACCAAGGGCGATCTAACCCCCTTTGGATCGGTGATTATTAATTTAAGTTTGTCGTCACTAGAGCACCACCCACCGTATTCACTAGATTTGGCTCCGTGTGATTTTTTCTTCTTCCCCAAACTGAAATTGCCCGTTTTCAGTTGATCGAAGAGATAAAACAAAATTCGCTGAAGAATTTGAAGGCACAAAAAGTGCTTATGAAAAGTGTTTCGACTGGTGGGCATTACTTTGAAGGCGACAAAGTAAATATTGATGAATAATTAAATATTTTGTGTTTTATTTACAATTTCTGGGTACATTTTTGTCACAATCTATCTCATACGTAAACACACAGATGCGTATATTTGCATGTCATGGGACTTAGTCATCAAATAACATCAAGCGGAAATGCAATTAAAATTATCAAACAGTTCAGTCATAAAACGCTTGAAAAAATATATAAAAATCAAATCATAAAAATTATATTACATATACTTACATTTATAACTTATTTAAAGTATTCCAATAATATTTAAATTGTTTTGGAAAGCGGCGATAAATAGGATTAAACTACAGAAAAAGTTGCGATTCACTCAGAAAAGGGTAAATTGACAGAATTAAAACATGGTAAATTTTCTAAATTCAGAAATTCGACTTTATGGTGAAAATACCTTCTGACCCAGACTAGTAAATACAATGATTATCCTCATAACCGGACACCCCCATCTCCGCATGGAGCTGTCCCTATATGGGGCGCGGCAAGGACGAATGTTTAAAATGTACTCTTAGAGTCAGAAGCTGTAACTCACAGCTATATTTCTATTGAACTAATAAATTGGAGCCAATGTGAATGAATGACATTAGTTTCCGTTGAGCCACCGCGAACTACACGGCACTAGCGCAAAACAATTTGCTGCGATCATTTAAAAAAATGGGAAACGTCTGGCTATGAGGTCTGACCGTAATGAGAAATTTCGCTGCATAAGCTGTCGCAAATCGAATCGATAAAAAAATCATAGATTGGTAACCCATTTTTATGCTCGTGCCACATATTTTAATATAAGAACCACATTGAAATTTCTTAATGACTTTATGTATGAGTTATGACATAATAATTTCCAAAAAAATTTAATATTTTTTTCTAAATAAGATATTTTTATGAAAAAATGCCAAATTACAATTTAAAATTAAAAACTATCGATTTCTTATTGACTTTGTGCATGAGTTTTAACATAATAATTTCCAAAAAAATTTAATATTTTTTTCTAAATAAGATATTTTTATGAAAAAATGCCAAATTACAATTTAAAATTAAAAACTATCGATTTCTTATTGACTTTGTGCATGAGTTTTGACATAATAATTTTCAAAAAAATTTAATTTTTTTTAAATCATTTTTATAAAAAAAAATGCTAAATTACAATTTAAAATTAAAAAACTATCAATATCGCAATCAAAAATTACCCACCCACCTAAATGCGGTAATGTAATGTAATCTCGAATTATCAGTGTAATATTATGACATGGATTAATGATGTCATAAATTACCCAAATCACATTCAAACAAATGTACTATGTAACACATACTACATACCTACAAACACACACCCGATGTATAAAAATCCTTGGGTATTGTAAACAAATAAATACAATTGATGTTACTCATACGCCATGTAGGCCCTAACCTTCAAACAACACAGAAAATTTCGCTCATTCAAACATACTTATTGTGCACAGTGGAGCAACAGTGCGATTGTTATCGTGAAGCCTAATCAGCAAACAAATCAGATCAGCGTAGCAGAGCAAAACGAATGAGAAATAAAAACAAAAACCGATAATTGTCGTAGGTCAGGCTGCCGGCAAATTTCTAGTGAGTACGCCAAACCTCATTTACTAATCAAACACAATACATATTCGTATTCTCCTTATAAATATGTAGGTTTGTGCATGTGTCAAGCGTTTATTTTTTTCTAAAATAAAACTTGCATCCAAACAAGCTACCCATGACACTGAACTGTCGGTATTTTTAGCTGCTAGAAAATCATAAAGTAAACAAAAAATTAAATACGACTGACTCAGGTGTGTAGTAGAGCGCGCATCAGTGTTTGTGTGTGCATACAAAATTTCAACGCAGCATTCTGCAAAGTGACACAACACAACGGTATACACCACACATACATATACTTACCATAAAGTGTATGGATGGCGTGGCGTGTGGCGCCTGTGATTGCGAGCAAAAATGGAATGACTAAAACGTTGGCGGCGCTGTCGAAACGCCGAGTGTTGCTGACTATGGCAACGTCACCACAAAAAAAAACTAAACCAAAATGAAGCCACAGCAACAGCAACAATAACAAAACAACTTGGAAAACAATAAAAAATCGAACAGAACACACAACCAACTGTTGCGCGCGTGTGAACAAAGGAATAAAAATTATACATACTTTTTCCTGGCTTCGCTTATTTTCATTTGTGAGTTTCGTTTATTTTCTCCCCTACAAGCGGCGTAAACAAAAGCAACAAAAACGGCAAGAATGTAGACTCTAAATGTAAGAGGAGCAAAAAACAAAAACACCAGCGCAGCGCAATCAAATACACACACAGATTCACATTCCCAACAAAAGCCGTGCTCATGTGCATATTTTTATACAGTGATGTGCATATTATAACAGATTGACACACATACCATATGTATGTATGTATGTATGAGTGTACAAATGTATATACAAATTAAATATAGATAAAAAAGCGGCAAGTTAAAAGCTGCTAAGCAATTGCCACCTCGCAGAACAGTTGTTGGACAAACTGTTGGCAGACTGTTTGACGCCGGCGCTACGCTACGTAAACATATCAACAAACGTACATACACGTATGTATGTATATACAGATATACTGAAGTATGTATGTATGTATGTATATCTATCAGCACATTCACGTGATAATGACAAAGCAAGAGCGAGTGCATGAAAAAGATTTCACAGCAATAAAATTTAGTGCAGAGAAAAAATCAACTACAACAATAAGAACAAAGTCGGCATAATACCATAGAAGCAATCACAAAATACTAACAAAACATAGCAAACACCAACCAAATCAGACGAAACCAAAACCAATGTGGCTTAGTGAATGGCTGACGAACGGACGGACGGACTGACTGGCTGGCTGGCAGGCTGGCTGGTGGCTTTTTTGGCTGTCTAGCTAGCTACTTAGTGGTTGTTTGGCTGCCCTGGACGACTCACTCGCTCATTGACTCTATTACTGATGCCATTATTATTGCTGTTCTTGTTGTTATTGCTACCGTTGTTGTAGTTGTTGCTTTCACTGTCTGCCGCTGCCGGTTATTAGTGAATGAACAGGCAGATCAAACTAGTCAACACCAATGAATGAAATTACGTGTGGGTATACATATGTACGTATGTACGACAAAGCAAAAAATCACATTCAAGCAAATCACATTCATAATAGAATTTAAATATGAGCATTTAGTATAACAACAAATATACAAACAACATACAAGAACAGCGTGTACATGCACGCATATGCATATGTACATATGTAGCTGCGGTGAGGAAATAAAAGAAATTTTGATGCACATACACACATGTATATGTACGTCAGCAAAATAAAAACCAACTGACGAACCGTATGACTGGATGACAAATATGTATATAAAAGTACAAAATACAATACCTACAAATGTATGTGCATACAAAAACGAGGGATCCCCACACGAATATGCATAAGGAGTAGATGTTGAAATAGCACTACATATTAAATGGAAATATTGGCAGTGATATATACATAAGTATCTACGTAAGTAAATTTCTTTGTCGATTTATACCTATACACCAATAACAACAGAGCAATGATTACTGCTGTAGACTACTGTTGCTCATACAACGCACATTCACACCTACTATGTATATATTCATATGTATTTTTTGTTGTTATCGTCGCAGTTGAGATTTTTATTTTTGCTTTGCTTTGCACACAATACAATTCGTGATTATTATATTTTATTATGCGTTTTGTTGTTACTTAAGGTCTTGTGTATGTATTTGTTTGCCGGCTGGCTGGAGGTTGCAATCACCCACAAAAGCTTTAATCTCATTTTCATTATATACGTTTACAGATGTATGTATGTATATATATATGTACTTAAACAGCAATAAGAACAAGAAAGTATACATGAAAATAATAAATGTTTGAAAATCACGAAAGACCGGCAACGAAATTGGAGGAAAGAAGGGCAAAAATAGGAAAATTCGATGTAGTGTTCAAAAGCTTTTATTGCTAGTAAACTTGGAGTAAAAATTCATGATTTATAGGCATACGCCAAATGGCGCCAAATTAGAAAAAAAAATCGGGTGGTTCAGGGTTTGTTAACTTAAGCAACGCAGAATTGAAAAAATTTGTGAACTTATGAAACACTGATTTCCATGAATTTGCTCGAGTAAAACTATGTAATCCCATAATGTGGAGCTGTAGTGTCAACAATTGGACCGACTGAAGAAAGTAATCGCTCAGGAGCAGCCGAGCTTTGGCCAATAGAAGAGGAATTGTTTTCCATCACACAATGAAAAGTCACACACATCGAGAACGACTCTCCCCCCAGATCTTCTTATGCATCAACCTTATAATATGTAACTATCACTAAGTGCTTCCTACGTGCTCCTGTCTACGGCGAATGATTTTGCTGATGAAAAGTTTTTCTGTTCTGATCCGGTTTATACGTTGTTCAAGATTAACACATTTAAATAGTGAATTATAGCATTTTCTTTTATAAACTCATCTGTACGTCGGATCACATCTTGACTGATGTACGCCTGTTTCTACAAAAAAACACGCTAGTCTTATATAAAAATTAAGCGCAAAATGTGTCGCTAAGCGCATAACTCTACAACGCCTGCACCAATTTTGCCAATTCTTTTTTTAAAATGTACGTTGAGGTTCAAGGATGGTAAGAAAAATTCGAATAATTGTCGGAAAACCCCTAAAAACAGCCCTTTTCTTTTTCCCATACAAACGAGTGAATATTTGTTTGTTGGTAACGCTAAGAGAACGGCTGCACCAATCTCGATGAAATTTTCAGAGGTTGTTCGTTGTGGATCGGGGAAGGGTTAGAAATAAAAATACCTTATACTTTTCATTAGGAAAAGTCGGAAAATTCGATACTTCCAAAAAGTAACTTTTTTCCGTACAAATTTTTTTTCAATTTTTATTTTTTTTGTTTTTCAATATTTTGATTTGTAAATTATTTGAATCGTTCAATTCGGTCGCTTCCTTTTTATTCCGGCTATTCAAAAGAAAAATTATCGAAAATTATTTAGTGAAAAGTTTTCGTGTGTTTCACACAAAGTGATCAATTGCGAAGAGGTCGCCCTAATATCGGACGGCGTTCTTTTTGCCATCAACGTATGGCAGCCCAAGCCACATGACCGAGTACTCCCAGGTTGCGATGACATACGTGTGGAATTATGGATCGCTGTCAATCAGCAACCGATCGACGATGTCACAGCACGACTTTTTAAACAACAGCTACGATGTTTGATGTACGTTATCTTGACGCAACGTATGGTATATATAGTGCTGTTAAATGCTGGATGTACTCTGATAAGTGGCAAAAAGAGGTTTCCCGCACGCACACATTCTTCTTTGGATGGTGGTTACACCAGATCAAATTGATGAAATCATTTCTGCGGAAATTCCTGATGCAGAGAAAGATCCAGTATTATACGAAGTGATGAAAACCAATATGGTTCATGAACCTTGCGGACACCACAATCCGACTTCGGTTTGCATGTCTGACAATAAATGCATGAAACACTATCCACGTGCTTTTCTTTCGGAAAGACAAACTGGAAACGATGGATATTGCATCAGCGTCGCTCACCAGACGACAATGGTAAAACATTCAGCATTCAATTTACAGGAGTGAATATCGAAGTTGACAACACATGGATCGTACCACTGTTGTCTAATTCACATTCAAAACTTATGTATGGCAATGTTGAGTATTGCAGTTTGGTGAAATCGATCAAGTACGTTTGCAAGTACGTCACCAAAAGGATATTTACTCTTGCAAATCATGAAAGTTTTCCGACTGTTGTGTGTCTCGCGGTTCAAATTCATTTAAGTAATTGCGTATTGTGAATGGTACAGTGTGTGCAACTTTTTGAGAAGCAAGCCACATGACACTGGAAACAAACGATGGACGATAGCTACTTCGCATGCCACTGAAGTTCGCACTTTCTAAATTCTTTGTAGAGGCTTAGTATGCCGCAGCATTATTTGCGATTCAAAGTTGGATGATTATTATGTTTAAAAATCTTCATGCGCCGAAACTGTGTAATGGAACCCGATGATTGTGACGCAGTTATCGAATACAAGGGGACACCATTTCAGTTCAGACGTATTTAGTTTAAAGGGAAAATTGCATTTGGGATTACAATCAACAGGACACAAGGATAGTCGCTAGAATAGTGTGGCATAAATCTTGAAATGCTATGTTTTTCACTCGGCCAGATATACGTGGCGTGTGCACTAGTTAGAAAACCATCTTCTCTTTACATTTATGCGCCACATAAAAAAAATATAGAAAAATCGCAAATAAATGATTTTCAACACAATATAAATTCAACTTTTTTCTTTCTTTTCATTTCAAAACACATAATATCACGCAAAACAACGGCTGCGGGGTCAACTAGTATTAAATAAATATGTATATTCCTTTTCATTCATAAAAATCTGTTGCATACTTTGTACCATATATACCTTACTTATGTTTATATTTTCGTTTTTATGCCATAAAATCTACAAACGATTAGCTCTTATTATTGCGCATTTAAGCTGCTGCTGGATGCTGCTTGTGCTGTTGCCATTAGCCAATGTTATGCTTGTCATAAAAACTGTTGTTATTGTTTTGTGTGCGCTTTTTGGAATATTTTTACTTTTTTTTGCTAACAAGTTAACGCCACATAGGCAATATACACATTTTGTTGGGCAAATCAATGAATGAATGGTTGAATGAACATAATGTGTATGAATGCACAATAAACTAGGTGAAAAAATACACAAACATACATCTTCAAGCGTAGACATACAAAAACGAAGAAAATAAAATTTGGTTAAATGAAAATGAAAGCAGACAAGGTAAAGAAGTAAATGTGCGGAGTAAGAGAGTAGAGTGTTTGAAGTCGCAAGCTATTCTGTGTCGGTAATAAAAACCGAAGGCTGACTAATAGAAACTGACTACTAGGCAAAGGTGACTCATTCGAAAAGTGTCAGAATGAATTTTTATAGACAAATGAGTGAGAACAGTGTTCATGATAATGTTATGTGATATTTATTGAGGAGTAATATCTAATTCTTGTTGTAGTTAACGTTCATAAATATTTTCAGAAGCAAAAGATCTGTGCTAAGTGGGTGGCAAAAGCTCACAATCGAAAAAAAAAAATTATTTGGTGGCTCTTAAAAGAGGATATGTCCAAACGTGAACTGTTTCTCGAGGACTGCACACGATGAGCCAAGATCAACGTCTGCAGGGACCCAAAAGTATGCTACCATATTATAGCGTCTATATGGTATTTTTAGAGTGGAATTGCCAAACCACCAATTGCAATTATTATATAGCATTATTGAATCGTTTAAAGAACGATATCACATTGGCAAGACCACGTCACAAATCAAAGAAAACCATCGAAAACTTTCTTCTGCATACACAGCATTTACCTTTCCCGCTCTCATACTATATTTTATATTTGCTAAAAATCACAGAAAAGAAAAAAGAAGTCTATTACTCTTACTTCATTATGTTTGACTGTTGCTTACGCCTGTTGCAATGCAAAAAAAGTGCTGGAATAAGGGCAATGGACGTTAATGTTGACAAACAAATAACCCTTTCTTCTCCTTGAATGTTGCCTCATACCTAAACATTTATGGTACACTCGACGACTTATCATCTAAGCATTACATGAATGGTTGAGCACATTAAAGGATGTACATATGTATGTATACTGTGTTATGAGTAAAACTCTCTAAGAAAGGTACATATATTAAGCGAAAAATGGGGTGAAACTGAAATACAGATAAATAGCAATTCCAATACGATGCCGATGATTTCTTATTGCTACCGGAAAATTTGCAAAAACAACTTTACAAAACGTCATCAACATAAAAATGGTAAGCAAAAATATAAGACGATAGCCAACCACCATATCTAGTGGAAAATACAGCAACAACACACTCAACAATAAGTCATTAGTTAGGGGCGCACAAATGATTGTCGCATTCACTGTTGCCCTACATACATATCTAAATACATATGTTTCTATGTAGCAATTCCAACACTTGATTTTGTGTGCAGCAATTGTGTTCAATAAAATTCAATGAGCTAACAAGTGAATAATTGAAAAAGTGACCCTTCACAATGTATGTTACATTCGGTTTAGCTCATCACAGGAAGAGCAACGGAAGGGATTAAGTGCTCTAAGTGGCAAAATTAGAGGGTGGCTCAGTAACGTAAATAACACAACATTGCAATAACCTGCTTAATGAAAAAATATACTATATTTCTTTTTATGATTGAAAAGTTTTGACGGCAACACATACGGTAGCACTAGGTCATGGTGTACGAAAGCTTCCGTGCATTAAATATTGAAATAATATTAGCATTCATCCCTTATATTATTTGCCCTTAATAAGGCAAAGGTTGCAGTTCATTTTTGCAAGGAATATGTGTTTTATATACATACATACATACATATGTATGTATGTAGGTATACAAATTTATAAGATGTGCGTTCAAAAATGTATATATTTTTAGTATTGGACAATATATACTTCTTATTCTAAATGTACTATTTTTTGCAGGTGTGCATACCATCTGATTCAATTTGATCCGGACTAACAAACGCAATCCCCAAAAATCTTAGATTGGTTGAGTCGTTGACTGAGTAATTTCGTTTAATGACAACAGCTTATCTTATTGAATTTTTCGCAGGCAACTTCAAACTTAACCGCTTTACCGTTATATACTACACTTTTTAATTTAAATTTCGCCCATTTGTCGATTTTTTTTGTGTGGAATCAAATTTCTGGTGTCGAATCGTACAGAATATTGGAAAAGGCCTTCGTTGTGTGTCGCAAGTGTTTTTGGTTGGTAAATGTTATTCAAAGAAGGTCGAGAACGCTTTGACGATGAACCAATTCCAGGACGACCGTCAACATCATCGTCCATAAAATAAAGGAATTGGTGCTTGAGGATCAACGATTAACAGTCAGAGTTCTTCTGGCATCGTTGAAAAGTTCAGTGAAAACCATTTTCTGAGATAATTTCATCAGGGAATAAAAAAAGTGAAAGAACGATTGGTTCCGAAATCACTCAATTTTTTCGAAAATAGCGTCGCGTTAACGCATGTTAAACAATGCTTTCCGACTACCAGAATGTCATGAAACTTATTTATTACTGGCGATGCATCGTGAATCTATGCGTCCGACTCGGAAACAAACAATCACTCGGCCGAATATCATGGCAAAGGTGAGCTGAAGCCGAAAATACCACCTCAAAGCAGGTCAAAAATCAAGGTTTTGTTGAAAGTTTTCTTTCATTATAGAGTTGTGGTACAATCCGAATTATTTCCTGTCAACAAGGAATACTATTTGTGTGTTAAGCGGCGTTCACGCAAAGCTATTTTTAAAAAAGAGACCGGAATTATTGGCCGACAACTCTAGGTTTTTGCCCCACGATAATGCACCGTCGCATACTGCATTGATTCTTCGCGATTTTCCCGCCAAATTTTCAACAAATATCGTACTGCAACAACCGTAATTGCCTGATTTAGCTCCGTGTGACTTCTGGCTATTCAACAAACTCAAACGACCGCTCCGGTGAAACCGTTTCGAGGATTGAAAAAAATATTGGCACAAGTGAATTGAAGAATAAATTAAGAATTTTAAAGTTATTAACAAAGTTTTTTGATCACGGTAGTATTTGAAGAGCTGATATAGTAAAACTTGTTTGTAAAAAAAAATAATAATTTTTGGAAAATATTTTTGTTTGGTGCGCTATTAAAAACGAAAGAAAATGCAGTTCAAGTAAGGCGGAATTTATGTGATGTTTACAGAAAATAAATTGTTTCTACGCGAAACAATTTTTCGTAAAACACGGGTTTTTTAGTCAGAAAATTCTTGCATTGTGACTGTATTTTCCTTTTAATATCCTTCCAATCAAAGCATACTCTTTAAAATAAAAAAAAAATAATCGTTATTAACTAGGGAGTTTAAAAACGTTCATCTAGATAAAAAAAAGCGCTATGAAACGTACCTACTTGTAAAGTTAACAGTAAAAAAATCACTTGGCTATTTAAAATTACCAGTTGCATATATGTATGTATATCTGCTTGAAATACTTTCCCTTCTTCCAATTACGTTTACATTTTTTTTAAATTTTTTGCTAGTAATACCAGTTCTTTTCTACATTCCACCATAAATCCATTTTCTGTCATTATCGCGAAGAACAAAAGAAATCGTAACCTACAATCAAAGATTTTAGCCCCATAAACCAAAAGCGATGAACGAACGAACGAACGATTTATGACATTTATATCAAATTTATATCAGTACTTTAATTATAAAACCATTATTTTCACATACATATACACAAGCACAGTCTGCAAGCTATACGGGGAGTATATGCATGTGCCAAGAAACTTGCAACATTTTCTCAGCCATCCGTGTCTAAAGAAACGGCAGCAGCGGCAATCAGCCCACCAATCAAACCAGTCTTAAGGCAGCTGCACAAAAGTTTTATTTCATGCACGAACTTCGTCTTCAGACACGGCCGCCGTTGCCGCTGCCACTCGATGCGTGTTGTAAAAAAACAACAATTGGCTTAAGAGAAAAAAAAAGAAATAAAAATCATGGTTATTTATTTCTACCACAATTCCGCTGCGAGCAACGAGTTGTTAGTATTTCTTCAACCGAGATTTCTTATTAAGACAAGCTGCGAGCCAGTCAGACCAGTTCTTAGTTCTTCTTGGCTGGTTATTGCCTCTGACAACGTTGTTGTTTGTGTAATTCTTACACTTGGTTAGCTTTTTACATTTTTTGTTACTTCTGTTTTGAAAATTATTTTCCTTACGTCCGCTTTGGCATTTGCTTCGCTTCGCTTTTAAATTGTATTATGACGATGACGACGGGCGATGGCCAAATCGTGTTACAACCAAGCAAGCATTCTTCTTGTTTGTTTGTCGTGAGGAGTGCGGATACGTGTGTATATTTTTACATCAATTTTCCTTCTTCGAAAATTCTTCGAAACACCACTTTAACCAGAATTCGTGACGATTTACTTGTTCTGCTAGTTTCGCTGCACAAACTACACCGCCCTAACCCCTCCCTATCATATAATACCACCATAGAAGCATCATCATTCAGCGCGTTCTCCTCTTTTATTACGTTTTCTCTCAATTTTATCAGAACAGACGGCTTATATTGGCCAATTCTCGGAGTTCCAAACAAGTAAAACCTTTGACTGTTGCCACTGCTTGCCGTCTGACTAGCCTGTCACCATTCTTCCCCACCTCTGCGCAATCGCATACCCCTTGGCGTGTCGTAACTTTCCATCACCTGGTTCGTTCGCTAGTTACATGTTGTTTGGCGGCTTTTTAAGGTTATGTGTGAATACCCGTTTTTATAGTGGCATATGTATATGTACATATGTTGTAATGTTTGTTGTTGTTTTACTTTTAAAACGCTTATTTTGGTTTGTAAAGAGTTTCCTTTTCTTTTCTTATCTCTTCATGCAACAGTCCCTCCTTCATGAGTGCTACAAAAGACTCTTGGTCGTTTATTTACTTCAGGTAGCTACAAAAAAACCTTAGCTTGTCCAGGAAATGTCAATTCATCAACATTTCATTTGTACGTTCGTTACTTTGTTCTTTCTTTGTTTCCTTCACCTTTCTCAATTCAGCAGTTTTCTCACGTCTCTTAATAAGGCAGCCGGCAAAGTCTGTCCACTAGCATGGTTAATCGTGTTAGTTTCGTCCTTTACGCAAATTAAATTTAATTACAGGGTAAACTGTAAAACTCATTTCACTTCCCGAAGGTTTAAAGGTTCTTTAAGCTGCTTGTTTACTTATCAAACTAGTTTTTATTGTAATTTGCCTGAATTGCAATGTCAGTGGAAAATAATTAGGGGAAAATAGAGGAAATGTAAACAACAAATGATGATAAGGTAATAAAACGTATTAAGAGATCATACATATTTCAGAGTATTCTTAAAGGACAGAAAATGAGATTATGTGGAACAAATTTAGAACTTATGAAAAATATGTACACTGTGTCAGACGACGGAATATTTAAGGTCATTAAACAATCTTGGTTCTAAATCTATTGTTCTGCAGGAAACGGTGTACAAAATATATGTAAAATTCTTAATTTTACAGTTAAACTATAAATTCACTATTTTTCTGTCATAAGCGACCTTCGAATTTGAAACAATATTCGAATATGAAGTAATGACATCGAATCATTGACTAAATTTAATTTGATAAAAAGAAATTGAAACATTAAATGAGTATTCGGAATTATACAATACTAGAGGATTCGTCCACGCTTCACTGTGGCTGATACATAAGTACATAGATAATACTACTACCACCATCCATATGATTTCTATTATTTGAATTATAACTATTAGTTAATGAGATATAACATTTGTGTGAAGCAACTTGCGTTAGTTTACAAAAAATGGATCATAAAGCATTTCGTGTTAGTAAAGCATTGCTTTTTGGGAGAAATCCACCGTTGAAAAGATATTTACTAAGATGGAAACAGGCGAAATGAGCACCGAGGACAATGATGCTCTAAAGAGGCGAAAGCTCTGTGCAAAGTAGGTGCCTCGCAAGTTCATAATCCAATAAAAACAACGAATAACTGTTTTTGAGAAGTGTTTAGTGTTCTTTAATCACAATAAACCCGAATTTTTGTGTCGGTGTGTGACAATAGAAACATAGCTCCATCATTTCCCACTGCGTGGAAAGACGAAAAAAGTCGGCTGCAAAGGTTATGACATTAGTCTTTGGGATGCACATGGTATAATACATACTCAACGACTGATTACTGAGTCAGTTATAATCTATTTCACTGCGTATTTGGTTGCAGTTCTTTTCTACTATTCCAAATACCTAGCAATTGTATTAATTTTGAGGAAGAATCTGTTTAAAATTGTACGCATATATTTAAATGATTCATACAAACATGAATTTTAAACAAATGCTTATGATTTGATTTATAATTTTTGTATTTATGAGTTGTATTAAATGTTAACGTAAAAATATAAAAAGTATCCTATGTAATTACCCTGGTTCTAAGATACCTCCCCATCAATTTTCAGCCAAATCCGTTCAGCCGTTATTGAGTTATAAATGGTGTAACTAACACAACTTTCTTTTATATATATATATAGATTGGATGGATATCCATTAATTAGCTCCTCCTATAATTATGAAATGTTGATCTTGACAGAGAAACACTTGCCTTTGGAATGGAAGCATTAAAGCTACAAAAACGGAGCCAAAATATGAGTAGGTGTTGGCAACAGAGAGATAGTAGACGATCTCAACATCTCTTAGGGATGAACTCACAAGAATTTTGTTTAATACTTTGGGCATGAAGCGTGTTACTGCGATATTCGTATCAAAAGACCTGAATTTTCTGAAAAAACGACGTCGAGCAGAGTTCGTAAAAGTGCCAGCTACGTTGAGGACCTTACATTTATTAAACGCAACAGTACTGGTGATAAGACCTGGGTTTATGAACATAATGAAAATGTTGGAACAATCTGTCGAAGAATGGCTTTCAAAAAATTTACCCGAAAGAAAAAAAAATCGCTGAAAGCACTGAAAGCAAGGTTAGGTTAATAAGGTTAAGTTTACAGCATAGTAAATATTTAAATAACCTCAGAGCCAATGATTAATTAAACTGAAAAACTTATTATTTCCGAGTTGAAGCAAAAAATCTATACTTAATTGCTCTGAAATATTAATATTTTCATTTATAATACAAAAATTTCTATCCAAATTTATTTGTATCCATAAAAACTTGAATAGTGCTGTTGCTGGCGCCACTGGCATGGCTGTCTTATGCAGGCAACGCATCATTCTCATATACAATAAAAATGAACGCGCGCAAATGTACCTACAAACATATATGTACATATAAAATTGTGGCAGCTGCAAAGTAAGTGTTTAGTTTTTCACATTAGATCGATGTCAAGTACGACAAAAAGGCAGCATTTAGCGACGGGCGGCCGGCCGACAAAACAACATTCACCTGCAACCTTTGATGCAATAACACACACGGGCACGCACACATACACAAAAAAAAATTAATCAAAGGAAATTCTGCCTTTTTGCTTCGAATCAGCTTGTAACGCTCAACAATTGGTTAGCAGGTGGAACTGCCATGATCGCAATCACATAATTCTTCGGCGCATTTGCTGTTGTTGGTCTCTTCTTTTCGCATTTTTCCCCCATTAGTAGTCATCAATTGATAAGCAACACACTTCTAAAAGGAAGAAAAAGAGGTGAAAGAACCACCACGTGAAGATAAGAACAGGTGGAAACTACAAAAACACTTTAGAATCTTACAAAAAGCATTAACAACTTAACAGTAACAAACAAGCACTGCAGCGCTGACACTAAGTCTTACACAGTGATTGCAAGAACATAGATGTATACACAAAAACATGCATATGTATGTATGTATCTGTGTTTACGTATTTACATACACACATGCAAGCGCGCATATTAGTTTTGCCACTGAACAGTTTTTATTACCACTTCAGTTTACAGCTCAGTCAATGCTTTGCAAGTTAATGGCTACACTTTTTTTGTCGTACTCTCTAATCATGGTGGTTGTTGTTGCTGTTGTTATGCAGCAAGTTAGTTAACTTGGTCTCTAAGTCAGTTGGACAAATCGCCAGCAAATGGTTAACCGTTTGCCTCACCAACAAACAAAAACACCAACCAGACAGCCACAACCACAACAGGCAGCCGGGCACAACCAGCTATGTAACTGGCCAAGCATTGATGGCTCATGCGAACGCAAAGCGGCAACTCGCTCAACATATGGGTGCGCACGCGCATTACTTGGAAGACACTTTAACCGCCGCAACTGTTGGCTGGTAATTTTGTTGTTAATGTTGTTTTTTTTTATATGCTATTGCAACGCAATGTTATGTTGCTTCTATTTTTTGTTGCTATTGAGGCAACAAAAAGTGAATGTGATTTTTTAACGCCTTTTAGTTTCAGTTTCGATTTCTATGCTTAGTTTCGCTTTTATTTTCCTCAGTCACACTTTCGGCCGTCAGGCCAGTCAGCCAGCCAGCCAAGTTGGTTAGAGTCATTCACTTCATAAGCTAATATTCAGTTGTTTGTAATGTTTGTATTGCTTTGCTTGCACTTATACAACTAACCGGACACTAGCACTCAATGAGCTATCGGCGAAACAAGTTGTCTTACAACAACAAATAATACAGAGAACAGTTAACTGGATTGGAGGCTAGAGTTTGGGTGGCCACCTTGGGAAATTATGGCATATTTACAACAACATAAATGAATGTTTTTGTTTGGCGCTATACGCTTCGACATATTTAAAAGAATTATGTTTATGCATTGTTATTTTTATACCCTGAGCAAAGTATACTAAATTTGACACGAAGCTTATAACACCCAGAAGGAGACATACATACATACAGTGTCGGACAAAACTCATTGGACTAACTCGAGTCTCACACATGTTCCGTCATAACTTTTTACATAGATGCATTAGAAGAATAATTTTTTTTTGCAAAAGATAGACCACATATTCTATATTAAGAAACAATGCAATAATAATTTTTAACTTTTATGTAAGATTTATAAATTATAACAGAAGGGAAAAAAGTAAAAAATTCGTGCGACATAACTCATTGGACTTTAGCTAAATATGAAAATAAATTAGTTTTAAATTAATATTTTACTGAGTAGCCATTATTTTTTTTTGATTGCAACACATCTTTTAGGCATAAATGAAATTTAATTACTAATATGTGAATCATTTATTCCATTCTCGGCTCGTTTTAAGACATCAAGTAGCTTGTTTTTATAATCGTGGACCTGTTCCTCTTTAATTTGCCTGTTGACAATTTCCCATAAGTTTTTAATCGGATTCATGTCACGAAACTGGTCGGACCATCTTATAAAATAAACTTATTATTCCAAAAATCAATCCTTCACAACTTTGAGGATGTGCCTGGGGTCATTGACATGTTGAAACTGCCAATCAGGCAGCATTTTTTGGATAGCGTGAGGAAACATTTGGGTTGGCAGTATATTTTTATATTGGAACCCATCCATGTTCCCTTCTATTCTGTAAATTGGTCCTACACCCTGACCAGAAAAGCATTCCCACACCATTATATTACCCTACCATGCTTTACTGCACCCTGCAAATATCGACACTCTAAACGCTTCATGTTGGTCTTCGTATACCTGTCATTCCATCTAAGTTCTGCAAATTAAATTTGGACTCATCTGAAAACAATATCGGCTTCCATTGCTCTTTAGACCAATTTATATGCAGTTTCGCAAATTCCAAAGGTGCTAACCGATTTTTTTGGAAATATAAGATTTTTTTACTGCACGGAAGCTAAAAAGACCAACATCAACGGCGCGCCGTTGTATTGTACGCGTACTCTCTCTTAGTTGTGAGCTATCTACAACATTGTTTGTTGATATCTGGGGATATTTTATAAACTCGCGCACTATTCGCAAGTCATACTTTACCGAATTGACTCTGGGACGTCCTCCAATATTAAGTTTTTTAACGGTTCCTTCAGCTTTGTTCTTGCGTAAAATAGCAACAACAGTTGTTTTCCCCAGAGAATAATTTTTTTAAAGCTTCTTTTCCACACATTTTTTGTGAATTTGCTTACAATTAATAATTTAAGTTCAGTTGAATGTGTTTTGTCTACTATTTTTATCAAAAATAATTTTTTAGTAGCATTATTCGGGACAACTTTAAATATTTCACAACACACTCGTTATCATTAAAATAAACAACTCGAATAAGTGTGATCTACGATTTATAATAATTATAATTATTGTAAGTACCTGCAAAATTCTTTTCCCGCCACATAACGGTAAATTAATTCAATGGAAGTGGTTATTTCGATATCCAAAGTGTTAGTCCAATGAGTTATGTCGCACGAATTTTCTACTTTTTTCCCTTCTGTTATAATTTATAAATTTTACATAAAAGTTAAAAAATATTATTGCATTGTTTCTTAATATAGAATATGTGATCTATCTATTGCAAAAAAAATTATTCTTCTAATGCATCTATGTAAAAAGTTATGACGGAACATGTGTGAGACTCGAGTTAGTCCAATGAGTTTTGTCCGACACTGTATGTATATATAAAATCAGCGTGGCAAGCTGAGTCGAGTGAATCATGTCCGTTCGTTTATGACAAACTAGTCCCCCAGTTTTCGAGATATCGATCTAAAAGTTTTGCACAAGTTCTTTTCTCACACTCCCTATTTTCTCTATCTCAAGAAGAAGCTCTAGGAGCTATGTCGGAATTGTCGCAACCCCCGATATCGAAAAACATATAGCTATCATACATACTGACCAATCAAACTTAAGTCCTTGTATGGAAAAATGTTTTATTTGTCAAAATATCTTGACGAAATTTGCCATGAATTATTATCCAGGCAACTGTACAATATACGGACAAATTGTTGAGATCGGACTTATTGCATTTATGTAGCTGCTACCCAACTGAACGGTAAAAATCAATTGTGAAGGGTATTATAGCAGTGAAGTTAACGTTTTTTCTCGTCTTAATTAGCTAATTTTCGACACCATTTGGTAGCGGGCTATCTTTGAACTTTATTTCGTACTATAAATAGTAACTCGAAATTTAATTTAAATCACATGGTAATCAGTGCAATGTGACCTATCTCATGACCTCTAATTTTCGTTGCATGCGTGTGTGAGAATGTTAAAAAAATAACAACAAAAACAATTGTATATCTTGTTTTCAAATACTGCGCATGGTTTCTCGATCAAAAAAAATTAAGCAGTTAACCTTTAAAAAATGTAAAAAAAAAATAACAATTATTGCAAAAGAGAAAGGAAATATGTAATATTGTGCAAATGTATGTATATGAGCAATATCGAAACGTTGTTTGAATCCGTTAACTCACCTAAGTAGAGGAGCAACAACAAAACAACGATTAATTAATGCAAACAGGTCTAGGTAATTAAATACTCTTGGAGTAAATAAGAACTAATTAGTGGAATTTCAATTAAACAAGTACATAAAAATAATATACATATATATTTTTTGTTATTAATTGAATGTATTGGAAAATGTTAGATTTTCTCATATAATATAAATTTACATGGTGTTTGGTTTTTCCACCTAGAGTATGGAATAAATATCCAAAACGTCAATGATGGTGGGCGAATGCACGAATTTGGGTTATCAAATATATTAGTGTTTTTTAATTCAATGCTGCAGATAAAAAATTTATTGTCTCAAGCTATGTATGTATATCTATGTATGTAAGAAAAAATAAAAAAAAACTTTATAATTGTAAAAAAGGGTAAGCCATGTAGAAAAAAATTTAAATAAAAAAAATAATGTGTGGAATGTAAAGTAAGAATTCAAATTCGTTAACTGATTAAAAAACCATTAAAAATTCAACACGCGTATTTTTAAAGAAATATAAAATTACAACAAAAACACACACCCAACATGTAAGCAAACGAAATTTTGAACAAAAAATGTTGACAAAACAATTAAAAAAAAAAGTATTTAAAAAATCGTCACGCATAAATGTCGATAATAAAAAGCAATATAAATTCCTAAAATGATTTCTATTTTATTTAACTTTTTTCTCTGACTTTTTTCTGCTTTTGGTAATTGCTAGCGCGCGAACTTCGAATGTATTTACAGATGTACATGTGTAATAGCATTTCCTTTCAATAATACTTCAACTTGACGTGATTTTTTCTATTGTTGTTGTAAATGGTACTTTAGCCGAATATTTGGTTAGCCGGTTGTAGCGCAGTTGCTGGGTGGTTTGGCTTGGTTGGGTTGCCGCCACTAATGGTCAACGAACTTCTTTCGAACGCTTGGTTTGGCGCAAAAACAACAAATATTATCAGCGGCTGAAACCCAAAATAAAGAGCACCCACTTGAGCGCCATCATAACCAACAAGAAAAAAATATTTGTGTAGATTTGCTACTACGGTATTTTCTTTTTTAATCTATAAAAATAATGTTAAAAAATAATAAAGGTGTTGGTGTTGTTGTTGAACAGAGTTTCGAATAAGGCGGCAAGGCAAGCAATAGCGAGGAGGATAAGGTTGATGGCTTGCTTTCCGCTCGACTGGGCTCGGCGCGCAGCCCATTCGTCAGCCGGATAGCACTCCAAGCGGCCAAATACCGACAGAGCGAGGCGAATAAGCCAACAAGCAGCTGCTTTGCTCGTTGGAAACAAACGTGGCTTAATTTAAGCGTTTCATGCGGCACTGCCTTTTATTGCAGTATTGCCAATTTTTTTTTGTCTTCACACACTATACTTTTTGGTATCATTATTCTTATTTCTTATGTACGTTTTTTTTTTGCTAATGGGTTTTTGTAGTCAAGCGTTTCGGAAATCTACAACGTGAAGCAACAAATGAGCTACCACACATCTGCGGAAAATATTGTGTAAATGTGGGTGTCAATACAAGGATACATACTACATATGTGTAAGTTTGCCTGACTTACTTTTTGACATTTATATACATACATATGTATGTAACGATTACGGAGTCAGCTTAATAAACGTACAAATGTTTTCGAAGTCAACCTTTTTGGTAAAATTTATGTACTCGCATATCTTATAAAAAGTCATTTTTTAACTGCGTAGCCATTGGTACAGCTAAAATACCCTATAAATATTTTATGCCGTTAAACACAATTTGATGCTAACATGTAGGTCAGGTTCAAGTTTTCTAGCTTTTCAAACCAATGATCTACCATTCTCTGTCAAGGACATGCGGTTTGTGAAGTTTTTTTATATTTATCAGGAATATTTTCTGCCACTATAATAAGCGACAATATATGTACATACATACATATGTATGCTATGTTTTTACAAAAACTAACGAAAATCTGTTAAGATTTGAATATTTATCTAAGTGAAAATAAAATATGTATGTGAAAATGAAAATTTTTATACAAAATTTAAAAATGTGGACAAAAAAGTTGTTTTTTTAACCACAAACTGTTGATTCATTAATAACTTTCACTTTGTCATATCTGAATTTCACCAGAAATGTAGAAATTTTATCTGCTCAAAATTTTTTTCTTTTGTCATTATTTGCCCTTTTTATTGTCATTTAGCATTCTGGCCCCTTGTTATTAGCAATTCGTAAATGTGTCATACACATATTAATATGGATATACGTTTGCGATTAATGCCTGTTTTGCAAAAGGCCCAACCAAACCAGTAATTCAGTAATACATACGAACTGCATACATATAAAACATTAGTGCGGATGAATTTCATGAATAAACATATAATTTTAAATAAACTAAGGCCAAAATTATGTCTAACACAATTGTTACAAAATTGAGTCTTTTATATAATTTATAAAAAATTGAAAATTGAATAAATAAAATTTTTTCCCTCTTGGATTGGTATAAGCTTATGTTAAATTTTATCTCCATGTTAATTAGTGTATGTTTGGCAGCTGATTTTAACTATTAAAAAATTAAAAGGTTTTAATTAAATTTTCAGTTGCGAATGTAATCACGTCAACGAAATTGTTCAAAATGTTGCGGAAGTACTCTTTAGCAGAAACAATCTTTGAAGATCGTGAAGTCATCAAGTCGTCCATCCACCTCTGTTAATAACGATTATATCAAAACAGTTTTGACAAGGTGATATATACAATAAACGAACTATCTTTTTTAAAAATTAAGTGCAGCAAGTATGGTCGAATGTCTCTAAACTGCAAATTTGTCTTCTACATTCGGCAAAATTCAACCCATCCTAATGTTCATACGTATACGTGTACAAATTTACACGTGCATGACAATCAATGAGGGGAGCTGTCGGTATATCTGGTATTTAATTAGCACAGCGAAACTGGCACGCTATTAAATACGAACGAAAATAATAACAACAATGCAAATCTTATTCGAAAGTGTATGACGTTGTGTCTCTTGAAGGAACACGTAAGTAAATATTTGTAGAGAGCACTGAATAAAAAGTGTAAACAATATGTACCAATCTTGAAAATGAAATGATGATTCCTTAAATAAGAATCTAAGGTTGAGTAAAAGACATATAATTTTTCTTTTCAACAACTAACGAAGGTTTCCATCAACATTTTCAATGGATTTAAACTAATAACAGATAATGTAAAATTCTTATAATTCATATATTTATGTGTAACATAACCACACTAACGAACTCGATTGCTCACTAAGCACGTGGTTATCAACAAAAAAATGTACTGCATGGCAAAGCTGCTAACGTTCAACTTTAAATTCCCTATCAATTAAATTGTTTTTTTCTGAGAGTTTGCATGGGCACTTCCATTGTAGGCATAAGACTAATAAGAGAACGAAATATGTGTTGACAGAGCTGTCAAACTCGAATAATCCCACAACAAATTTGCTAATAAATAATACTAATTGATACTCGATTCTCTGGTGTAGAGCAAAAAACATTAAAAACATGCTGATAACGCCGAAAAGTACGATAACAATGAGCAGAGATTTGAGGCATTGCGAAATTAGAAGCATACGCAAGTAGACATAAAATTAGCGATGAAATAAGTGGGGACGTGGAGTATAATTGAATAAAGTAAAAGGTATAAGTAAATAATGAATTTAAAAATCAATTACAGTAAGAGGCAATATTCACTCGTGAATTTCAAAAAATCGATTGCATATACATATGTATGTACATATGTATGTACATACACCGAATAGCTGAGAATATTCTCAGAAAATTTGTAGTTGGTGCGCCAAGTGTTTTGGGAGCTACGAACGAATCGGCTTCCAAAATTTTAACTGCTATTTTTAACTCGTGAATTTCAAAAAATACATACATACATATGTATGTATGAATATCAAATAGTTGAAAATATTCTCCGAAAATTTGTAGTTGATGCGGCAAATATTTTTACTGCGATTTTTTCAAAACGCTGTTTTCAGAGTCGGTGAGAAAATTTTCTCCGACTATACCGAAAAACTTGAAATTTTCAAACGACGTCCTAAGATATAATTTTCGGGTAATCATCGAAAAGCAAGTTTTTAATAATTAAATTAAATTATTTAAATAATTAAATTTGAGTAAAAGCCAATGTACAAACATATCTTTTTGGAAAGCTGTAATTTTGTCAAAAATCAAAATTTTTAACAAAGAATTAAAAAAAAAAATTCTTTTGGGATTGGAAATATCTTTTAAGAGAAAAATCTTCTCACCGCCAAATACATTTTTCCAAAATTTAAATAAATCGCCGCTTAATACTAAATACAACACTAAATTTTAAAAATGCAAATTTTTTCATTTACTTATTGAATAAAATGCTTCCTCAAAAAAATCGTAAAAAGCCGCCTATTTCTGACTTGCAATGTGATAGTATACTATAAATTATAATAAATTGAAAATTATGCCAAACATTTATTTCATAGGTAATAAAATAATTTTAAAATGACCACAGCCTCTAACTAGCAACACAGATAACCTAATATTTCAAAGAACTTATACTTAAATATTAATGGAAAATTCAAATAGTAAACAACGTTAAAGGAAGAAAAAATTATACATCCTTCAGTACATTCTCATAGAATGTATGTATGTACTACATATAATCTATCCGCAAAATGGCACGGAAAAATTCGGTCAAGGGTTCTTTGTTTTCATGTTTGTTTGTCGGCAGCTTTGAGAAGCATGCAACAGCTTTCATTCCTTGTCTACTTTAGAAAAATTATTTTCTGTACATACTTTTATTATTGCGTCTATCAAATGTCTGGCGCATAGGCCCGTACTTACATACATGGAAACAAAGCTCTGTTAAAACTTGGGTGTAGCAAAGAGAGTTGCATGACTAAATATCATATTTAATACAACACAACACCAAAGGAATGTGAAGAAGTGAAAATAAAATGCAAAAAATTATATACATATGTACATAGATGAAAATAGAAAAAAGGTTAAAATCTCTAAGAAGATTTCATGACATAAAGGTAGTGTAAAATAAGATGGATCAACTTAATGTAAATTTTTTTCTTTTATATTTACATTCTTGATGCTAAAATATATTTATTCTCAAATTATACAATATTCTTTTTACACATCCGTATGTATGTAGATATGAACGTATTTTCGGTAAGGAAGTACATACATATGTATGTATGTACAAAGACAATTTTATATGCGCGTATTAGAAATCCGCACATGTCATAAAGCAACAGCTGCTATTTTATTTGCTATAGATATTATTTTTGTTGTTTGCACACAAATTTGCATATTTTTATATATACTCTTGTATGAATGGGGTGACAAACAGAGAAGTAAATGCGCGCGAAAAAAATATACCTATAAAATAAAAAAGTTGTACTGTATGAATTACAGCAGAACAAAATGTGAACTACGAAGCCAAAAAAGAAAAGTATATAAAATATGCAAACCAGGTCGTTCATTGCCTTTTTCGCAGATAGTAACTAGGAAAGTTATGCGTATATACATATATCTATGTATATGTACCGTATGTTATGTATTTGTATTTGTAACATTTATGTAAATTTGACTGTTTTAATTTTAATTAGGCATCTGGTTTTAAAATGAGAATTTAACGGCGTAAACATTTCCTCTGGTGGCAATAACCTTCTTGGTATTTGGATATGCTAGCATCAGTTGATATCGAGGAATTAAATAACATTTAATATTTACATATATGTACATATATAAAATTAATACTTATGTAGCTTTCGCATAATACTCGACAATGACGTGAAGTTTTATTGATGCAATTTGATCCAAATCTTTTAAGTAGACATATCATATGTATGCTTATTTAGTTGGGTGGAGTTCTAATGAATTATGTATGTATGTATGTGAAAATTTGTACGTATTTATGAATCTACTTATAAAGCCTACCATCCAATCAATTTTGACTCGGACTGGTCCCAATAAACTGCACGCGAAACCGAATCGTTAAATTTTTTCCTAGATTGGTGCGAACTTTTTTTGTTCATGTGAACCCTACATTCATCATTACTAGTGACGGGTAGTGTTTTTATGAATATGACATCGAAACTGTCCAACAATTTACCGAATTGTGCTAAAAATTTTTACTTAAATCGAAAAATTCAAAATTTCTTGTAGGTATTGGAGGCCATTCCATCCGGGACTTGTAACAAGTGTATGGAAAAGTGGTTTAAAGAGTGGATTATAAAGATTTGTAAAAACATATCTATGTACAAACGATTGTTTTTCGGTTATGTCAGTCCGGATAAAATTTGATCGGATGGTATATATTCATATGTACATATGTATATAGATATGATAAAAAAATATGTAATCAATTTGACTTACCGCTGTAGCATTCTGTTGTTGCTGCTGTAGCTGTTGTTGCTGTTGCTGCTGCTGCTGTTGTTGTTGCTGTTGCTGCTGTTGAGCCTGTTGTTGCTGTTGCTGAGCCGCTTGCTGTTGCTGCTGCTGTTGTTGTTGCTGTTGCTGCTGTTGCTGTGCCTGTTGCTGCTGTTGTTGTTGCTGTTGCTGTAACTGTGCGGCGGTGTTGGCATCTATCTGTCCAGAATTCGCAGCCGAATACCACCATTGTGAACCGGGTACCGCTGCCGCTGCAGCTGCTTGTGCCATATTAAGACGATAATCGTAGCCGGTTGAACCGGCCGCATTTGAGGTAGCGACCACCTGTGCCATGGTCGTGGCTGGATTTGGGAAGCTACTGGCCATTTTATAGGTAAATAACTGTTGGGTGCCTACACCAGAAGTGGTGTTGGCATTATTTTGATGTGCTTGCTGTTGATTTTGTTGCACGACCACTTGATGGGCCTGCTGTTGCTGTAATTGTTGTTGTTGTACTGCCTGCTGCTGTTGCTGCGCAGCCAACTGCTGCTGATAGTGTTGAAGAGTTTGCTGATCAATGGTTTGTTGTTGTTGTTGCTGTTGTTGCTGTGTCGCGGCCGCCGCGAGCGCTCCGGGCCACCAAAGGGCGGCCTCGGCTGCGGTCGCTTGGCGGTTGCCCCACGCACCGTGCTCTGACATTTTGGTGGACGTTTATTTGTATAAAACTATCTTTTACCGTATATTAAATTTTACCAATTAATGTATATATACATATATAAATACACCTTTGTAACAAAGTAACGTTACTTTATTTAAATAACCAAAATAAGAGATTAATTTACAAAATCGCGACGATATTTCACGGAAGACAACGATGTTATTATCACTAGATTGAATTTAAACCGGCTATATTGGATAATATGTGAATGCTTAATTAAAATTTGTTACACGTTTTTAATTTTTTTTAAACAAGGGCTTTTAAAAGAAAGCAATATAATTATTTACAACTTTTATACACACTAAATTAAATATTTCTTTATATATATTTTATTGCACCAAATTGAAGGCATATAAACGGTTTGCGGAAGGATTAATTTTGTTTTAATTTGGCTTTGTCTTTGATTATAAACGAACTCTACAATTAACCTGCACACACGCACTTTTCAAACAGCACTATGAAGAAACAGCTGAGTACACTAACAAATCAGGTGTTCTGTTGGAACTTGTAAACCTGGACAAAGGAAAATATTCACAAAATTTTATCGTAATATTCGGAAGCGTCTTTATCGAACAAGTTAGCACGTTTTGTACTCCGCGAAATACACAGATGGTTCGTATTTTGATATTTTTCAATGTCCTCAGCAAATTTGCACACAGCATTTGCGTCAATTTAATATTTCCTTTTTGGTAAACACGATGTCACAAATTAAAAATTTGATATTTATCAATATCCTTAGCAAATTTGCTCACAGCATTTACGTCAATTTAATATATCCTTTTTGATAAAACAACGATGTCACAAATTAAAAAGAAAATAATAATCTCAACTATGAGCTATATGTATGTATGTATATCTTTTAACTCGAATGGGAGGCACAGGCACACAGGGTTTTCAGCTTCAACTTTTTTTTCTCTTGTTCTATAACAGAATTTCCGTTTTCTAACGATCTATTCTATGAAGAAACTAATTCATTCAATTTCTTTTATGTATTGTATGTATGCCTGTACTAAGGCTAGATTCCTGTGTCACTACATTCACTGATTATTTTCGTAGATACATATTTATTAGTACGAGATTCTCCCGTCTTTGCTTGGTTAAATGAGATTGTTTTACATAAAAAAATTTTAAACCTTTAAAACTTACAAATCAATTAAAACCACCACAATATAATATTAAAATTCTGTACAAACTTGGTTTGTAAATTTTTAACACTGCTTACTTTTATTAAAGTTATAGAATTTCTTGCGAAAGATTTAGCAGATATTTTCACAAAATTTTACACGCGGCGCGCTTAAACGTGAAATGTGTGGTGAGTGAACGAACCACGAACAAGCTAGTAAAGTGTATGTGCAGTAGAAACAGGCAAGAAAAAATTCATCAGATACGAGGAGGAGGAGGACGTTCACAATAGCAACAACAAAAAGAGGCTACAATGACGATCCGCCATTTAGCATGAAGCGAAGCGGTGTTCGCATTCACGGTCGTGTGGTTGGTTGGTTAGTCGGCGTCGTTTCTCGCGCTTTCATTACGACCGACCGCCGTTGTTATTATTGCCTTTTGACTTGTCTTCGCAACGGCTGCAAACGAATGCGGCTATAAAACATAGTGGGATTTTGTTAGTGCTTCTACTTCTGTTAACTTACATGTAAATATACATATATTCATGTGAACGCGTACATGTCCTATGATGTGTTGATGCGCTCGAAACGTGTTTTGCGCGCTTTTTCGTTAGCCGCGTTCTTTTGCACATTTTTCTCTGCCAATCGTCTGAACTTGTGGACTTTTTTTTCTGAACCAAATATTTTGTAGGCCCTATGCTTTATCTTCTTATTTCTGAATAATTACTTTCATTAATATTATAGAAAAAAATATTAGTTTTGAGTGTTCAATAGAAACATCAGTTTTTGATAACAACTGTCAATTGCCAAATGCAATTATGTACATAAGTATGTAGACAACTGCTACCGAAAATAATAATGTTAAATTAGTTTTTTCGTTCACAATGAAGATACAAGGAATGTGAATAAATGTCAAAAATAAAGGATACATGTGAAAACAGAAGAAATTGCGAATAACATGAAATTAATTAATATATTGATGAATATAAAATATTATCCAAAATAATACTAATTTAAATAAGCTGTTTAGGATAACATGTTATATAGCAACCGATAGACATTGCTTAACATACATATATGTACTTGTAAACATTGAGTGCAACTATTAACAGCCAACTTTATATTTTAAATTTATGCACACATCAACTTTGTAATCGGTGTGAACATATTTCCACATGAAAATGGACTTGCACAAAAATTTCGCCTGTCCTATCCGACAATCAAAAATTATAAACACAAAAACATAGCACCCATTCTATAATTGTAGCCGGTACGTTCCTTGACTTTGCCTTTTTATTTGCACAATTCAATAATGCAAAAGAAAAAATATTTTTTTCTTTGAGAGTTGATTGAATGTGAGCACCATGAGCTAAAATCTACACGAAAGCAGGCGACAAACACCTTTGACAACGCTAGCATTAACCACGACGAAATCCGAACAGAGAACGACAGTCAAGCCAGACCAAACGACAGACATAAGAATCGACGACGACTCTGTGCATGTTGGCTTGCAGCATTGAAAAAGGTGACATAAAAGTATACAGATACATAGATATTTTGTTAGCAGACGGAAGAAAAATTCTAAAGAATGTTGGCGTTGTTATTATTCACAATGTTTTTGTCATATTTTTAAGCTATTTTAGCGGCGTTGAAATAAGTCTCCACCTCCACCTCTTTTTTCATTGCAGTGGAAATTTTTCGTATTCCTCCAAAAGTTTTTTCAAAAGCGCTTTCTACTGTAAATACAACATACATACAGACACCAAAAAAAAGAAGTATTTTTGCTTTAATTCACAATTGTAACTGCGGCAAAGCGAACTCTCTTGACGTCCTTGTATCACTTCACAATTTAATGCTTTGTAGGGTATTGTCTTTACTTTGGCAAATTCAACGTTGCTGCCTACTTACGTTCCAAGAATTGCTTTATGCTTATACATTTGTTCTCTACTACACTAGCCCTTGGCCACTAATACGTTTGCCTGCGTCGCTTACTACAATTGAATGGCAAAGGCAAAGCACAAGTAATCCGCTGCTGTTGCTGCCTTTGCTTTACCCATATCTACGGCAGCCCGTCGCCCTTTGCCAACGATATACTATTCGTACATTGATACATACATACCTACGTACATGTGTAGATACTACTTGCACATTTGCACAGCAATACCAGCGTGACTCTACCCAAAACGAGCAGGCGACAGCATTCATTCGTTAATTTTACAGTACCGAAGCCACGACGATGGCGGCGCTTATCATATGTAGATATATACAGTGGTGGTCAAAACATTTGCAACCAAAATCAAATATTTGTTTCTACCATTTTTTTTGTTGCTAAAGTAATTTTTGTGTTCTTTGTTTTTCTCTTTTTCCGAGCTTTAGTTATTGTATTTGTTAAATATGTACTGTTAAAAATGTTATTTTTAACCTATAACAAAAACAAAGCAATATTCTAGTGGAAAATATGAAATGCAAGTATTCAAAACATTCGCAACTGAGATTTGCTGTATTTTTATTTTATTTTGCTACTTGAAAAAAAGCAAGTTATAACGGTAATCGAATTCCACATAATTAGTGGAACTTCATGCGTTTTTATTTTACTAAGAGTTTGGATTCAGTCTTTCGCGTGTTTTTCCGTGTTTTGTGATCTTTGTAATATTTTCGGTTGAAAATGGGAGTCAATAAATACAGTTCGGACTTTAAAGCAAAAATAAAAGAAGATTTTAGAAATGGACTTTCGCAAAAAAAAATATCGTTAAAATATTCCATACATAAATCAACGATTTGCCGTGTTATTCGGACTGAGAACATCCACACAGTTCACAGAGGAGGTAGGCCTCGTGCTACAACCGTAAGAGAAGACCGGCAAATAAAAAAATTCTTTACAAAATACCCCAAAGCAGTTCCAAGAGAAGCTAAATCCGAAGTTCAACTCGACGTCAGTCTCTCCACTATTAAAAGACGGGCCTTGGAGTTTGGTCTGCGTAGTTACAGATGTACGAAAAAGCCATTTGTGTCTGCAAAAAATAGAAAAGATAGGTTGAGATTTGCTCGATCACACTTAAATTGGACTAAGCAGAAATGGAACTCAATTTTATGGTCAGATGAATCCAAATTCAACCTCCGAAGCTCAGACAGCAAAGCTTATATTCGGCGTCCGCGAGGTGAAAAATATCACCCAAGGTACACAACTGCTACAGTAAAGCACGGAGGGCGTAATATTAAGGTGTGGGGGTGCTTTTCCGGTAATGTTATTGGTTAAATTCATAGTATTACTGACACGATGACAGCTGTAAATTATAGGGACATTTTAACTAATGCCATGCTGTCGTTTGCCGTTTGGGAAATGCCACTTTTATGGACTTTTCAACACGATAACGACCCTAAGCACACGTTTAGGCTCGTAAAATCATGGTTAGAGGAAAATCATATAAAAATTATGGTATGACCGGCACAGTCTCCCGATCTCAACCCGATTGAGAATATGTGGATGATGGTTAAACGCAAAATAGACAGTGAAATATTCCGGAATGGTGATGAACTTTTCGCCAGATTGGAAAGGGAGGGAAAGAGATCCCTTACAGTTACATTGAAAGTGCTGAAGTTATTAAAAATAATGGCTATGCAACTAAATATTGAAAAAACTTTAGAATATTTTTAGAATACTTAAAAGTTGCAAATGTTTTGAACCCATGAATTTTGACTTTGGTTTATTTAATGCCTTTTTACCGTTATAAGCAAATGAATTAATGTTTCAGTTTTTATGATTATTTGTATAAACAAGACCTACAATAAAAAAATATATATAGATAAAGGAATACTTTATCAAAAGTTAAAAAAAATGTTTTAAAATAAAATAATCATTCTGGTTGCAAATGTTTTGACCACCACTGTATGTACATATATATATACGGCAACAGCATAGCGAGCAAAAGAACGAACGATGAACCAACCATCCGACCCTATCTTTCTGCAAACACATGTGTATGAGGATGAACACACATTCTTACTTATGGAAATACATGAAAGTCCATTAAGGTGGGCCATTAATATACACATAACAGAATATTGATAAGATGAAGAATAGAATATAAATATCTGAAGGTTTGAAACATTAAACGTAAATAATTTTGAAAAGTTTAGCACCCATGTCATGATCAAGATAGCTATGATCTGCACATCTTACGGAGATTCTGTATGTTTACGGCTTCTTGCTAAAATCGTGTGGGTTGATCTGAGAGCTTAATAAAAGCGAGTGGCAAATGAATACCACAAAATTTTTAAAATAGCTTTTAAGCACTACTAATTTCAATTTAGAAACATCTAATTCTTTAAATATTTTAAAGCGATAAAAAAGAGGAACCCTAATTTAAAATATTAAGGTGCGGGAAAGCGAATAAATTTTATGTACGTATACGAACACATACCAGCAACAATTTGCCACCAAGAAGACAGGCAGCAAGCGGTTGGGCGAAACGCTCAGTGACTCAATTATAAGCGATGAAAATTCCTATACCCCATACACGGAAGTAGAGAAATTATAGGTCAATATTGATAAATGATAAAAAAAAAGAAAAAGAAATAACCAAAAAATATTTTTTGAAAAAATCTATATTGCGAATTTAAATCTTAAAACCTACGTTGATATATGTACATACATATAGACAGTATGTCAGAACACGCACACATATGTATGTATGTACATATGTTCAGGGATATTTAACAAGAAAAGGGTATAAGTAGCAACAACAAAATACACGTAGAACAGAAGACAAAATGCAACGACCGACGAACAAGAATCGACTATCCATCCACTAAACGAATTTATACGAAGAAGAAGCGTTGTCTGGATGCAACATGCCTTGTGGAATGCTGTCGTGTGCCACAGGGTGGTCAAATATTTTCATGAAAGAGAGAAATGGCAGTAATAAAGGATACAAAAAAAAGAAATAAATGCATTGAGCTAAACGTCATTTAAGTTTGAAAAATATGTTAGCAACAAAAAAATTAAAAAATTGGTTGTAAACGTTGTGCATTGGTATAGCAGTAAACCTTTTTATTATATTATATCTGCATACATACAGTTGTTATCGCTATCTGTCATAAGCCTTATAATTTTTATTGTGAATATATCAAAGTCAAAACTATCATTGATTGATTATTTTGGTAATACCTACATGCATATGTATGTATGTAAATATGGATGGATATACAGAATTGAGAGGGTATGTGCGCTTTTTTTATCGGTATTTTCGATATAACAGATATGCATGCACATAGTTATGTACATAAGTACATATTCATATGTATGTATGTCTGCGAAATTTGTCAGATTTAAAAATAGTAATTACATAAGTATGTACATATGTATGTACTACCAACCATTCTTGATTTCTGCCACTAATTAGAGCATGGAGCAATAAATGACAAGATTATGTATGGGAAATAGCAAATAATTGAAGAACTCATCAAAAATGTTTAATCTTAAAAATATAAGGATTTAAAGAATCTGCCACAAAAAACGTAGTAAACATTGGTATTAAAACATAAAAATTTTGTAATTGGAGTAGATTACAAAAACACGCATTCTATCATTCAGAGCGGACACAAGCAGGTTTACAAAAATTTAAAATTTCTTTAAGAACCAATCTATAGGTTGTGAAAAATGTCAAAAAAAATAGCATCCATAAATAAATACCATCATATGTACGTATGTTAAAGTAATTTTACTTTTGCATTACACTGTAAGACAGGTAGACCTACGAAAGACGCTTTCTTAAATAAACACTGATCAGAAAAAACCACAGTACTCGACAGCAAATGCTCTTCAATATTCTCGTGAAAATAGCCACACTCTTACTCTCTAGCTGCTGGGCAACCTTTTAAATAACCTCTCCAATAAGTATTCTCTTCACTTCTCTTCAAAAGCAAACGAAAAATTAGGAAATGCTCTTAGGTAGTGTTGTTAAACGCCGTATACAAATAAATTAGACCCAACAAAAACAAATACAGTGCTACCACAGTGTTGGTTTCTGCCGTATCAACTTATATTGTTTGCTTGAAGTGTCATTTGAAAAACTTACCGTCAGTCAATGACTGCCTAGCACAAGAGAGAGAGACAAGCAGAACATTTATATTTAATGCTTGAGTACATATTGTTTTTATGATGTTAGCGTTAACAGCAACATTTAGCGAACACCTAAACAAAACACATTAGCATCGATTCGGAGACGACGATTAGGGAGTGGGACGTTGTTGAAGTGCTGCTATCTCCCATCAAACCAATGATGGTACACATTTGTGCCGGTGTCAAACCGGCTGAGTGCCTACCGCTTGGTATTATCAGCACAACACAGCAATCTTATTGAGTTAAAAAATTTCCCGCCAATTTTTTCAACAAAATAAACGACAACGTCGTCGACGACAGCGACGTCGTTAGCGAAGCAATGTTCACGGCAACGTCAGAGACAATCGAAAAGGCTGAACTGATATGAGTAGGGCAGCGGCATATGCTAACCAGTGTGACTAGACGACATGTGTGTGTAAATGATTGAAGCAGGCGTTAATTCAAAGGGAAGAGAAAATATAAGAAAGAAGTAAAAAAAATTTACACATTTTTCTATTTGTGTCCGCTGGTGTTGTTGTTATTGTTGATTATGTTCATTCACATGATACTAATCAGTTTTTTTGCCATCGATACATCGTTGCTGTTGTTTAATTGCCGGTTCATATACTTATATTTACTTGTATAAATATATTCACACATATGTATATTGTGCAAAATGAAGGCAACCTTAGATGAGTATTGACGGCATTGGACGTTTTACTACTTATACGAAAATCTGCTCAATTTATTTAAGTATTTTTATTTTTAGATAATTACTAGAAAAATTAATAAAAAAATATTCGTAAAATCTAAAAAAGACTTCAAAGCAAGATCTTGGGCGATATAAGTATGTATATTTATAATGTTATTTTTAAAGTTTAAAATAAAATAATCTTTAAGGTTCTCCACCAACTCATTTAAATTCGTTTCGCTTAATCAGCAAACTCTTTCATGCCGGAAAAATTCGTAACAATGCTTCCTCGTGTTTTGTTTCTTTAAACGTGCTTTCTATTGTTTATCATACTTAAAAAGCGCGCGAATATTAAGCTACCATCAGCTAATATCGGGTGATTTTTTAAGAGCTTGATAACTTTTTAAAAAAAAAAAACGCATAAAATTTGCAAAATCTCATCGGTTCTTTATTTGAAACGTTAGATTGGTTCATGACATTTACTTTTTGAAGATAATTTCATTTAAATGTTGACCGCGGCTGCGTCTTAGGTGGTCCATTCGGAAAGTCCAATTTTGGGCAACTTTTTGGAGCATTTCGGCCGGAATAGCCCGAATTTCTTCGGAAATGTTGTCTTCCAAAGCTGGAATAGTTGCTGGCTTATTTCTGTAGACTTTAGACTTGACGTAGCCCCACAAAAAATAGTCTAAAGGCGTTAAATCGCATGATCTTGGTGGCCAACTTACGGGTCCATTTCTTGAGATGAATTGTTCTCCGAAGTTTTCCCTCAAAATGGCCATAGAATCGCGAGCTGTGTGGCATGTAGCGCCATCTTGTTGAAACCACATGTCAACCAAGTTCAGTTCTTCCATTTTTGGCAACAAAAAGTTTGTTAGCATCGAACGATAGCGATCGCCATTCACCGTAACGTTGCGTCCAACAGCATCTTTGAAAAAATACGGTCCAATGATTCCACCAGCGTACAAACCACACCAAACAGTGCATTTTTCGGGATGCATGGGCAGTTGGCCACCAAGATCATGCGATTTAACGCCTTTAGACTATTTTTTGTGGGGCTACGTCAAGTCTAAAGTCTACAGAAATAAGCCAGCAACTATTCCAGCTTTGGAAGACAACATATCCGAAGAAATTCGGGCTATTCCGGCCGAAATGCTCGAAAAAGTTGCCCAAAATTGGACTTTCCGAATGGACCACCTAAGACGCAGCCGCGGTCAACATTTAAATGAAATTATCTTCAAAAAGTAAATGTCATGAACCAATCTAACGTTTCAAATAAAGAACCGATGAGATTTTGCAAATTTTATGCGTTTTTTTTTTAAAAAAAAGTTATCAAGCTCTTAAAAAATCACCCGATATATTTTTTTCAGCAAACCGCATATGTGAATGCGCGCGTAAATTCATACAATAACCTAAATCAAAAGTTGCTCTCTGTTTTCATTTCGAAAACCCGACACAACCTATTGGCAACATTATAGATAGACATGAGCAAGTCATAACGGCAACACTATTTTTGCTGAGCACATGTAATTATTAATAGTTCGGCCACCATGGATACTTCAATGTATCTTTTTAACTCTTACCCATCGCTCTTAGCAAATGAGCATTGCAGAGAGTTGTATATAGTCATTATATAGTAGAGAGGAGAACATGAGAGAGCCTGTCTATATACCGATAAATATAAGGAGAGTACAAAAATTAGCGCATTCAAATAAAATGGTGGCATAATGCTAATCGAATAGAACGAGACAGCATGTTATGAGGAGAGCACAAGGTATAGCGATTAACGAAAGAAACGAGGCTAAAAAAAGGTAAAGTGAAACGAAACGAGTCGCAGGCAGTAAAAAATATATACACAATTGTATGTACAAATATATATATATCTACATATGTCATATATATATATATATGATGGTATACCAGTCATTTTAGCTTTTGCATTATACTGTACTTTGTTATATGGATGGAAAAATTCGTGTAAACTATAGGAGGCGAAGGAGGGGAACGACGAGTGCGGACAAATTGTTAATAAATTTGCTTATTGCAGTATTGCTGTTGCTTGTTGTGTTAAAATTGCAAAATTCACATAATTTGATGCATATTAGAATGTATTGTTAAGCTTATATATGTACATACATATGTGAGAATTAGTAGCTTTAATCGATAGTTTGTAGAAGGCGAAAGGAAGGCAGGGAATACGGTGTATACTAGACAAGTGAGTACCAGTTTAGCTGGCTGCAAATAGAAATTAATGTCATAGAAAGTGCATTAATGCAAATAAATAAATGCAATGCATGCAAATATTATAGGCTGCAGTGAGGAGGGCAGATGTGCGGACATATGCCCGAACGATGAATCAAAACGTTACGCAATTTAAATAAGTTTACTACATTTTGCGCGTCTCGATAATAAAATTTGATGAGTCATTGAGGCAACTATTTACAAACACAATAAAATACTTAGTGTATTTATTTTATTTGCACTATTTTATTAATGAATAGAAAGAAAAAGCTTTTTGCAAAAGGAAACTATAGACGTTCGGTTGCATATTTGTATTTACAATGTAATCATTTTTATAAATATTGTTTTTTTTTTTTAATATTTTGCTATGTAAAGGCACTATTTTTACATTTAAATGACATTAACACATATGGTCTACATATCAAGTAGCAGCACGGAATTTGTTATTGTTTCTTGGGTAATTAAGTTATTAACATATTTCGTGTTCAATATTTCTTTTGCTATTGATTTCAAGAATTGGAATTTCGCGACTCCACCGAAATAGCACCAATTCGAGTTTATAATCAAGTTTACAATCAATCCATTAGTATATTTAGCTGAATTTTACCCAATAAAATATGAACTCACTCAAATAACACTGTCGAATTAGAATTAAGAAGAGCAATTTACCCAGAGAATGTATGCATAAAATTAAGATTTATATCTCCGAAAAGAAAATATAATTAAAAAAACACAAAAATCTATAGGGCGCCGTGAAGACAATGTATTTAGGTTGGACAAATGTTATTAGGTTAGTGACTTTTGCCACCAAAAATTTTAAATATTTATTGATGCATTGCACACAAAATTTTCATTAAAACGGGATTTAAAATATTGACAAAAATATCAATAATAATTCAAAATGTATTTAATTAGTCACTTATGCTACTTGAATTTCCGCCACTATACTCGTATCAATTAAGTATTTAAGGAACACAGCACAGTGTATATAGAATACTTCATGTTTCCTAAAATCACTTAGAATACCGCTTTGATTTGATTTATTCGTTTTTTATGCACTTTATTAAAGATGGTAAGTCATTTTTAATTATTATTTAAAACACCGCAATTTTAACTTTATTTTCGGGTTTTTGTAACGCAACACAGCATGTATTAATATTCAACTTTTAATCATTCACATTTTATCCAATTAGCATTAATTAATTATATATTGCGTTGAATTTGTTATATAGTTTTCTTGCACACCGAAATGTCAGAGCACAGCTACGTGGGGAAATATTGTATAGGTACATACTATTTATAATTTATAAACGAACTACAAACCAATAAATATAATCAAACTAAAAATACTACATAAAAAACAAAAAATAACTTCAAAGTAAATAATAAAAAACAAAAAAAATATATAAAACAAAAGTAAAGTTGGTGGCGAATTAATTGTTGTCATTGCACCAGCGCGAAGATCACACACCTTTCTCATTAGCGCTAGTCGTTCAGTTGCATTGATTGATTAATTTATATTTACAAACATACATAAATGTATACATATGTAAATAATATTTAACTAAGAAATGTCGTATATAAGATATCAAAATGATAGCACACGGTATCATCTTATACCATCGCGTGGTATCTAAGTTATTCGATATGTTATGTGAAAAATATGATAAGATGAACGATTATCTGCGACGCGATTAGTAGATGTGACGTTGCTACTTTCATTTACGCGAAACTTTGCGCGATTCCACAAGCCTACCACTACCACCAGCTGAGAGCGTCAGCTAACCGAAACCGAAAACCTGTCAATTCAATCAGCAAACTCTAAAGTTTCTAATAAGTGCAAAACTCAGCAAATAATGCAAAATAAAAACACCTCAGCCATATAGTCAAATAATGCCAACGAAAACCGCAAACAGTGTAAAAATCTCTACATCTGAATACATATGCATACACATAGATTTGTGGACAACCGTATATATTGTAATTTTTCACATGCGAATTTTACAATTTGTTCGGCGATGTGCGTGCGCCGCGGTCGCTGCGCTGTCATGGCGCACCCCGGCTGATCGCAATATTGCAGTCACACAGTCATAAATGCAGTCATAGAAAGGTAGGCAGACAGACAGACGCGTCTGTTGCAAATATGTGTGATAATTTAACCGTCGTCTCGGCAAAACGTAAACACTTTAACCCCCACCATTATCCCCTTCTTAAAACACATACTTCTGTAGCATGTGATTCTATTGGTATTGATTGATTTGTTATGGCATTATTGTTTATTTTATAATTTCAATAAAATTCTGTAATTAGTAATTGTAAATAAAATTACATAGGTACATATGTATGTATATATTTCTGAACGTGCGTAAAGAACAAAGGAACCTTTTTCCGAATAACGTTTCCTAAATAGTGGAGAACTATTAATAAATAAGTAACACGAGATTTGCTTTACTAAGCAGTTACTTGGTTTAAATGTATTTAAAAACTATATTTTATTAAAATTAACCTCTTTTCATCAAAGTAAGGTACATGTTATGAAAGTTCTGCTTTAATGTTAGGTACTTCATTTGACTCCCTAGTCATATAGCGTATTTGTGTAATTCCACCATAATGATAATCAATTATTGAAATTTATTTCCTTAAAATCGCCCGTTTTCAAACCGAGAAGCCAGTCTTCCATACTACTTAACACAAATTTTAAAAAAAGTTGTGGACAAAACAATGTGCAAATAAACTGTCGCAAATAACTCCTACATTAAAAATATGTATAAAAAAAACATTTACCGGCTTAATATACATTGTTTATGCATATGATTAACAGCAATAAATACTAATGTACACTTATCTAACGTCGGCGTACAACGAATAGAGGGCGGACAACGCTAACCGGAAACATGGTTAAGTTAATTCTCAGGAGGCATAGCGTCCATCGGTTCCGAACCGTATCAATCAATATGCGTATATGAATACATATTGTTCACTTGAGCGCTTTCGATTTCTCCGATTGACATTCTCAATTTCGATTGATGTCGCGACGCGTGCACTAATGACTGCTAACAGTCGCGTTGAATTCGGCGGAATAATGATATTATTGCAGGCGCGATAATGATGCTTTCTCGGATAGCGTGAACAACATTGTAGGTGCTGATTTGATAACGATAAGAGTCGTGTCAGCATTGCATTATAAGTAGGAGGGCTGAGGCCAAGAATGTAACATACTTATGTACACATATGCATGTAAGCGCTATAAATTCCATATTCATATACGGTCATAATGAAACATATGTATTAAAACCGAGACGCGACAATGCGCCGCGATGCGCAATACAACAAAACATCAGCGAGTTCACCAACGAAGACGTCAACGACAACAAAATCATCGCACCAAATCAAATAAAAATCAAAACAAAACGAACAACAAAAAAAGATCCATACACCAAAAACTCGTATAAAATAAATAAAAATTTACCTGAATCTGATGAAAGTGCTCCATACTGCAACTATGTGTTGTGTTGTTGTTTTGCTGCTGCTGCTGCTTTACTGCGTCACTATAGTTGTTACTGCTGCTGCTGTAGTCGTTATTATTACTGTTGTTGTTGTTGCTGTCGCTGTTTCCTATGTTGCTGCTGCTAGCTGTAATAAGGCTTTAGCTCTATACACAAATGCTATGGCTATACTTTATTTAGGCGTTTACGTTGCGTTGTTCAACAATGTGCCGCCGTTCGCCACTCCACGTATTATAAAATTATACAATACCAACAATGTATTCGAATGCTGCTGATGCCGCTTGCTTGCTTGCACAGCGCACGAAGAATAAAAATGTCTCTCCTCTCACTCCTTTGTACGCTCTCACACACTACTTTCGTTGTGCGTCTACTACCAACACTCGTGATAGATATATATTATATAGGGGGATCGCTTAGGGGAAATATTCGCGCGCGCGACGACCCTCTTTTTTCACTCCTTTGCACAGTTCTTTTACAAACACTACACCAAATCGCTTTATGCAATCACACACAAAACCACTTATTTGTTTTTACGCATATAAAATGCGTCTCTACTTTTAGTCTTCTCAACAATTTGTGCGACCAAAAAGGAAAAACCACAGGCACTCACTGTTCACTTGCTTTACTTTGTACACCCGTTCGCCCCGTCGTACAAAAATGATATATCAAAGTTTCCTCTTCAACACTCTACTTCCCTTCATGAATGCTTCACGTAGTTACACTCTCTCACCCTCTCTCTTCGCGTTTCAATACTCACAAATTCCAACAAGCGTTCGCACATACATATAAAGAATTGCTCCGATACTCAGTTGGTATGCGCTGTTTTTTTTTATTTTTGTTTTCGCTATACGCTTGTTTCGTTTCGCCTATAGTTTGTAGCTCAAGATGTAGAGCTCTATGCACCGATTCTGTAATAGCAGCAATGCTCGTTACTATGACTCTATACTGTGGGTACAGCTTTGCCCCTGATCTATAGCATGTATTGTGTATAATGTCGTTTCGTATAACCAGCCGTTACGTTACTCCTCTATAGCTGGCTCTGCTGCTGCTGTGTTCGCTGCTGCTACTGTACACTTCACTTCTATCCGCATATGCAATCGCTTATGGTCGTATTCCGCTGCGTCGTCGTATTTCTCACACGAGTATCGACGTCGTAGCCCCGTGGTCCGTATAGCCGTTGTATATTGTATTTTTATATTGTAGAGTCGACGACGTCTATAGCTGACTGCTATGGCGTTGCTGCTTCTGCTACTTTGCAATGCTATTCAGGCAATCTCGCTTATATTTTTGCTTCGCGCTGAATTGCTTGTTGTGAATTGTATAATCTCCAACAAATGCGCTGCCGCTTGCTTTGCTTTTACTGTGCCGTAGTCTTGTATACTGTGTATGGGCTGAGCTGATAGTCCAACCGTTTACCGTGTGCTTGCTTGCTTGCTATAGCTCTATAGTGAATTCAATGCTTGTCGCTTCAGCTATATTGAAAATATAACACAATACACACAGAGCGTCGTATACCAACAACGAATGAACGTATGAATGCTATGGCAATTGCCTTTGCAAAGGCTATTGAATTCAATTCGGATAGTGGCTATATGCCCGTCGATGCCCGTTTGACGATGCTTCTACTCTTCTATCTGTATTGTTTACAAAAACAAAAAACAATGCTCTCCCTCTCTGCGGCGCTCTTGTATTATAACCATACTCTTACCATAATTTAAATGTGCTCTCACTAGGCAAGTAAATACGTTACACATTGGGTATATGACACATGTGGCGTTAGTATGTGTGTTATATGCCTTAATAGCTTATATGCTTTATACTATTTGTTGTTGGATGGTACAATTTGTTACTGTTTTTTAGTATATTTTGTTGCCTTTCGTAACTTCAACGCTGCTGCTGTTGTACATATATGCCTTTTGCCATAAAAGAGGCAAGAGCGCGCCAAATTTCAGTTTTTTTCTATCCCAAAGCGACCATACTAGTATGTATGTAAATTTGTAAGTATATGGCCGACTGCCTGCAATTTCAAATACTATAGTAAATATATGTACATATACACATCTTCAACATGCTGAATTCGTTCCTATTCATTCGCACTCGCATCAGATCTTGGCTGGTCGTTTACTTCGTCAGACTACTATCTACTATTAAAATTGAACCGGACTAGTCCTAGGTTGGTAGAATTTTGTATTTTAGGACTATTTGTTTACGGCACGAAAAGTTAATCTGTCGATTTTTTGTTAATCTAGATATTCTTATTATGTTGTTTATCGCTTTTGTCCTTCTACGATGCACCATCTCATTAATTTTATCCTGTTCCCAAATTTAACTGCTACACATAAAAAGAAATCTGAAGAGATTGAGGTTTAAAAGAGAAATTCACACAAAGAACTAACTTAAATTGGTGTAGAAGTATAGACAGACTATAATACAAATGATATAAATAAAATAAAACATGAAAATTTTGTTAAAAGTCGAAGTCAAATTTGATCAGCTCAGTGCTAATTTATTGTTGCTGTTTATATGTTTTTCAAATAGACGAGGTGAAGAGCGCGCCAAATTTCAGCATTTTTTCTTCGCAAGCCCACTATACTTATGTGATACATACATACATACAATATGTTGAATTCGTTCTTATTCATTCGTACACGTTTCAGATATTTTTGTTTGCTTTCTGCTTCATATTATGTGCTAAATTGCTGAGTTCAACAAAATATGAGGCGTACTGTAGGGGGATCACTTGGAGATACTAAGTATGTGTATATTAGTGACGACCGATATTACGATTTTTCAATATCTGTGATTTCAGTGTTTGCTATTTTTATCTCACTGTGATTTTAGATTTCTATAGCGATCGCTTAAATATGAAAATATTTGCACTATATATTTATTTTTTAAATTCGCCAGGTAAGCTTTCAAATTTGGTTTTAACAATAAATAAAATTAAAAACGTAATTCAATTAAAATAAATAATTCCATTAGCAGTTTCAACTTCTGATTACTTCTTAAAATGTCTGAACTTATTTAACTAAGATATGTTTTTTCAAATTTGAATTTAAGTCTCATCATCTATGTATGTTGTAAGAAATATATTTTCAGATCTGTATGAGAGATGTCTAGAGTACTTCAGTAGGGGGTTCATTTACTTATGGTAAGATACCCTTTCACGGTGCACCACTGTCCTCACTCAAGTGGTTAAATATAAATAGGGTCCTGCAATAATGCATTTTACATGCGGAAAGAGTATAAACTATTCCCTATACATATAGTATAAAGTTCTTTATAGTTTTTCCCTGATTAAGACATGTTTCCCTATAATCATTATCTGTTTTCTCACCACAACCCTGAACATAGCCAACTTAAGGTAAAAAGTTTTGTTAACTGAACAATACTCCAAATCAGCATAATTAAATTGTAGAGTTACAAATTATACAACCCATTATTTGCTATTTATTTATTAATCGGACTGCCAAAAAAACAACATTTCCCGTATTTTTATACAAATCTTTCTTAACGCCTTTGAAATAGGCTCGTTTTAAGCATGCTAATGCTCACTCAATCCAATTTCCCATAAATTTGTTATTAGCCTAGTTTTTCCGGTTTATGCTAATTTTTGTAGCGCCATTCGCTAGATTATTTAACAGTTGTAACGTCATATTTATAAACCCACATCCCGTAATTAGTAATAGTATGTTTGATGAATGTAGGGTCCAACCTACGACGCCAGACAAACATCTCGCATCATCAACATTCAGCTGCCAAACATACACTAATTAACTTTTCTATAGAGTTTTGTACTAAACTGGGGGCGAAAAATTCATCAGTTTGATTTGCGCGCGCAGTTTAAACGCACCAGTCCGAATCATTTTTGATCATATGGTAGTATACGCGTATAAGAATGCGTCATTGGACTCCCCCTTAAAATTTTTCCTCACCATTCCTTTCATTTCTGCTAAAAAATATTTTTCTATTTACATCAAACCCACATACATACATATGTATTTGCTGAATCTTTCACACTAAAAATTCCGATTATACTCATGCTTTCTCGCTTACCCTTTATATATATTGAAGTTGTGAGTTTGTTCGTATTCTCTTAGGGCCCCTTCTGCAATTTTATAACACATTATTGAACGAATGAGACGCGAGAGTTAAGAGAAGACATATCTGTATTGAGTTTATTGAGAGTAAAGCCGATGCAAACCGAGTAGTTCAAACGCGACGTACAAAATTCACATAATGGCCGCTTGTTGTCGGCTTTGTTTAAATGGCGTTGACTGTGCTGCCAACCTTTGTCAGCCACCACTGCATACGGCGCTATTATTATCGTCATAAAAATTCTCACGCAGCTGTGGCCTTATGAATGTTTGTTGTTGTTGGCATTTCTTGCATGAGTTTGGTTGTTGAGAACATGGTTATTTGTAAAATAGTAGAAATACAAAATAAAGTATCTGTGTTTTGCCTGATTATTTCAGATTTCCGTACTTAATTTAAAATATACACCGCTGCGGTTAGGTTCGTCAGCAGCGCGAAATCAGTCGTCGCTGTGAATGCGACAAATTAGCAAGGAAAATTCGCATGCACATGTGGTCGCATTTGCATGCGTCGACAGGTGTATGTGTGTATTTGAATTTGAGTACCAGTCATATTAGAAATTTAAGCCAACAAAGTGCAAACTAGATGGATAATGTGCATGGATTTTTAGAAACAATTCATATACCTACAAAACTAAAATAAAATTGTAGAGTTTTTGTATAAAAAACACAATATTATAATAGTGGGAGAAAAAGTTATTCTGTGGTTATGTTAACGTTTTTTAACCTCGCAGACTGTACTTGACCGTTGTTTGGCTTCGCGTTTATTGTTTTTTTTTCTTGTATTCTGCGATCTTATGTCTTAGTTTTTGTCCGGCAGCGCTAAAACATTCATATACGAAAACTACGCGGTGTAGTAGGTATATGTGTATGCCCATATACTTTGTATATATTATGTAAATATGTGTACATATGGACGTATGCGTATTGCCTATATGCAATGTATTTTAGACTGTGTCACACAAGGGATCGTTTGTCGCCCAAATGTCGATGAAAGACGAAGGGAAAGAGCACGAACGTGCTCGGGTAGCGTTTTCTCCTGTCGTGGGCCTGTGGTATGGCCGCCAAGATTGAGCGATTTAAAACCCCCCGGAAAGTCTCTTGTCTGGACTGTAATATTACATTATACACCCTTTGTGACCACAAATACGCTTTGACTGCAAATTTAAATTGTTGTAGGTGGTTTCTATTAACTATTTGTTCTAGCACATCAGTTGACAATTTAATTTCAACTTCGATATATTAATAAAAAAAATTTTAAGTATAAATAAAATCAGAATAAATACTTTAAATTATTTGTCGAAATAAAAAATAGTAACTATATTAGATTTTATTATGTATGTAGTATACATATATTATCATCAGCGAAAAGTATGTGGTTGAAATATGTACATACATATATGAGAAATGTATAGTTGACCTTGGAGAGCGGAGAAATGTGCATTGAACTGATACAAAAAATATATACATACATACATATAATAGAAATAGTTACCGCAACCTGATTCATAACCAGTTAAGAAATCTCAATAATTTCATGTAAGCAAAATCACAGAAAGGATCCCTTGAGATACGGATGTGCTGTAATTGTTGTATCCGTCTATTTTTATACACACTTCTCAATTTGAAAGAAAACAAATTTAATCCGAAAAAGCTAGCAAAAAGCCCCTTTCCGACTATTTATGTACCTCTTTTAACATTTCTGACATTTATTACTTTACAATAAAAGATCGTATATGCATATGTATTGTTAACGACGAATTATGAATTAAAGTAATAATTTATTTAAATGGCTGGAAAATTTTTATATATTTCTATGCTGGTGACGTCATAGCCATAGTATTACTAGCGCTCCTGTTTTTTTACTTACTTGGCAATACCGTTTTCGTTTTGACAGCGATGACATTTTAAAACGTAGAAAATAAAATAAAGAGGAATCGGAAAGAATACTCATTTCTTTTCGTTGTGCGTAGAGTTTCGAAGAAAATTGCCTTCATTGATTTTTTGAGTTACATCGTGGTTATTTCGGTGATTTTGTACTTCCATAGTGAAATTACAAAAATATAAAAATACATTTGATAGTGTCAGAATAACAAAAACACTAGTTGAAAATATGAATCGGTCACGTCGGCCACCCCAAAAGAGGAATTTTGTTTCTGGCGGAATATATGTAAGTAATTCATTCCTATTTTTGTAAAGATGTATATTTTTCAAGTTATGTGTATCTATCTTTCAATCGATTATCCAATTTATACAAAAAATATTATTGTGTACTGAAAATCTTTATAAAGGTAGAAAAATTTTATGTTTATGTGTATCTCTCTTTAATTGAGTAATCAATTTATACGAAATATTTTTGTGTATACTCAAAACGTCTAAAAAAATGAGGATATAGTCCTGAAATTGAGAATTTCTTCTAGTTATGAAATTGTATTATTGGGTATATGAAATCGTACATACAACTATTTTCATACAATATTAATCCTGATTTTCCAAGCAAGAACTTTCTGTAAAAAATCTATTATTTATATACATACTATGTATGTACATAGTATGTATGTATGTATGACTCAAAATCTGTTGTTTGCGTATTTGCGGCATGTTGTGTAATTTATATATAAACGGGCTTGGACAGGTGTTTCGCGAAACGCTTTCGGAGAATACGTCTGTTTAATTTGCTTATGGGGGCATTCTGGTCTAGAAGCATGAATTTCAGGTAATTTTTAAAGTGTCGTAAAAAAAAGGCAATTAATATTTTTACTATCCATTATTTTATTAGTTATTTGTTAATTTTAGAAGAGTACAGAAAAAAATTAAAAACTAAAAAGAGTAAAAAATTTCAAAAATTATGAGCTGACGAAGTGGGAGGTCTCTAAAAATTTCCACGTGACCATACCCATGATTTCAACCCTCCTAGTTATCTGAAACCAAAAAAAAAGATTATTAATCTAGAATAATGTCGCAATGGCCGGAACTATGGAAAATTGGGAAACAATTTTTTTCACAAAATGGCGACTGCCTGAAAAAAAGTTTTTTTTGGGATCACTTTTTCTGACTATTTCGAATTTTTTAAAAATAATAAAAATTTGGGGATGGGGCTAGTTCCAACCATAGACAAGCCTATAAAGAAGACTCTATAAAAATTTCAAGTAAATCGGTCCAGTAGAACCTGAGAAATCGTGGGTATCGTTCCGAAAAAGTCAGTTTTGAGAAAAACGCGTTTAAAGTTTTGGAGACAATTCTAGTGAACACGGACGCCACGTCACAAAATCGGCTCGAAAATAAGTCGAATTTTGAAAAATCCTTCCAAGGTAATATTTTTGAAAGTCTAAACTTTCAAGATATGCAAAAAAAATCGATTTTTTCAAAATCCTAGATAAGAATACCCCTTTATGAGAACTTAACTTTTATGGCATACCTTTTCAAAAAGGTCCATTTCTATTCCTTTTATTTTTTCGATGCGTGCAAATTTCACCCACAATTATTGATTAAAATAACTAAAGTTGTTTAGCTTGCAATATAAAAGCTATTGACTTTTTGACAACATTTGTTATTTTGTATAAGCCCTATTTTTATATAGACTAACTATTTAAGTAAAGGTATTTATTTACAAATGTATATACATTTATAAGTATCTACAAAAAATATTAAGTCTTATTTGTATAAGAATTGTATATTTTTGAGAATACCAGCACCAAATTAACAAAATTTTACATTGGGTTAACTTATTCATTATTTTATTTCTTTATAATTTGCAGTGGCAAAGGTTGGTAACTGTTTAGTGCCCTGTATAATAGATTTGTTTGCAATAATTTTTAAAACGACTCTAATCCGATTGCAGACTTGTCATAACCGCAATCGTTTGCACAATTTTAGCTATCAATTTTATAAATTGAATGTATTAATTGCGTGTACGGTGCGTAGGAAAAAGCTATGACAAGCAAACATTCTTGTAATGGTAGACATTCGGGATTATTGCGTTTTACAAGCTGTTGGAAATGAGTCTATTTGATTTCTTAAATATTAGTTTTGTATATCATAGTTATGTACATTTACTTCGCTGTAAACTCAAACGAATATACCATAGGGCGTAGATTAGAGTAAACGCTACAACTAGGAATATTTGTTTTTGTCTCATACTCTTTATAGTGACAATTTGTCCTATAGATGCAATGAAATCGTTGTAGTTACATTTGTAAATTACACATTTGATTTAGAATTAATCAAGCCTCCATTCGGTGTGTACACATTTTACATTTTTATAATCACAAATGTCGAAAAAAACGTAGTACTGCCATAAGTGTAGTTACCAGTTAAAAAAAAATAAAATGTGTAGGCATTCGTTAGGGTTATGATTTTTTCTTAAGAACAAATACATATGTGTACATATAAATAATAAACATATGTGAAAATACATATTATACATATATGTAGGTTTAATCATGAATCGCATACAATGATTGAATGCAATGGTATCAATTCCGATTGATCTCTATATTCGTTTATTGTGTGTACTACAATCAGCAGTTGTTAACGCATTGAGTATTTTATAATCACATTGTTAACTAAGATAATTAATGCGTTTTAGCTGTTAAATTGAGTAGGTGCAATTGTAGTTGAAAATTTCGTTTGAGCAGTGGTTGTAGGAATGTCCATAGCTATTGCTAAACTAAGGTTTTTGAGTTTGCAATGCCAATCGAATGCGATGCCAGCATGAATCCATTAACAACGAGCCAAAAACGTGGTTGCTCTGCAATGGATTGATTTAATCAGCAATACGAGACACGAAGTGATCAACCAGAAATGGAATGTGATAAGAAGTGCACGTTATTGTGGTTTGGTTTGTAAAACGCATTTGGTATTTGCAATAAATGTGTAAGAAATTGATTTTTTGTTGAAAATACAAATTTTGTTTAAGAAAAACCATATTTATTTCTACATCAAGTAATAATTTATTTTTTCAAATCTAAAATCAATGTTTAGGATCCGCGACAATCATATATTGATCAACAAGGAAATCAAGGCTCACCATATCAAAGACGCCAAAATCAAAATTATGACAATAAAACTAACCGGAATGAAAAAACGCAACAAGAGCAGCAAGAAAATAAGGCACAAGAGCAGCAGAGATATGAGAATACACAACCGCCGCCATTAGAGCCACCCCCACAACCACCACAAATGGAAGAAGATCCAGCAGAAGAAGAAGAAGATGTCAAAGTGGAAGATTCTGGCTTATACGATGAAAGTGGAAAATTGCAGTACAAAAATATTTTCCGTACGCGCAAGAAGTCTTCCGGTATGCATTATAATTTATTATTTTTATCGATATACAATTACACCTATATATTTTATATCCTTTTATGCTATAAGAAATGTACGTGCGAATTGTATTATAGCTTCAGTGCTGCCGAAGTTAACGTTTTTTCTTGTTCATATTTCTTACTTTTATTGCAAGTATTTTTTTCCTCTACTACACAGTGCGTGCCAAGGAGAAGAAAATACGTCAAAATCGTCAACTGCGCAAAACATTAATTCCCAAGAATGCTTTGATGGTTCTGAATGAGGTCGTTGGCTTGACAATTAGCGAATTTACTATTACCACTGCTTCAGGTGGTGGATTTGTAGCTGTTGTTACGGTTAATGATAAACAATATGAAGGCAAAGGTCATTCTAAGATAGCTGCTAAAAATAGTGCCAGCGAGAAAGCATTACGCGATTATGTGTTGGAGAAAATGCGTGAAAAGCCACGATTGCGTAAGAGCTCAGTTAATAATGATGAGTCTGTGGAAATGGCCGTTGATGCTCCCAATGGTAAGAGAAAAAGTATTATATAATTATTAGAAAACGATATTCACAACAATGTGTTTGATTTAGAAACTGTCAGCGAGAATGGAGAAGATGGACAGCAGGATAATTCTGGCACATCAGCGTTAATCGATGATGTACCTATGGTCAATTTGGCTTCATTTGCTATTTTTAAACTGTTTACTGAATGGGAGAACGAGGGTTATGTTGTACCCGAATTGCGTGTTGCTCATCCGCCGCAAACAGGTTCTGGCAACGACAGCACCAATGGAGATGGAAACCCTCAATTTAAGCCACCAAAGGCGGCACCAATTCGCTCTGAATTGCCAAGCAATTGGGAATCAATTCATCCTTCTACTTTACTCTGTATGGTAAGTGAAAATGTTGTTAATTTCTGCTGAATATATAATTTTGAGATGTTCTACTTAAAAGAATGAAGATATTGAATTTTGAAAACCATTAAACGAAATTCTTTTTATAATTCAGATGCGTCCAGGATTGCAGTATCGCGAAATTGGTACAGTAGGCGACCCACCAAATGTATTACAGCGCATGGGCGTTACTGTTGACGAAGTGGACTATGAAAGCTCTGGTCGTTCTAAGAAAACTGCTCGCCGCAATGTGGCCGTTTGTGTGCTTAATGAGTTGTTCGGTACCAATTTCGTCAAGGAGCCACCATTTGAAGAATAAATAAATAAAATTCTTTACTTATGTTAGTATTGAACATATTTACAATAGTAGACTTCAAATCCTAACCAATTTTCAAACTTCAATATAGAAATTAGATTTTACTGCAGAATTACTGAATTTTACAAATAATAAAAAAAGTCATTTGGAATAATGATGATCCTTTCTATTATATATTCGTAATAGTTTTCTTAAACTCACTGCTAAAAGAATTTTGGATGGAAATAAATATAAAGTCGATCTTTATAAAACTAACAGAGGTTTGGTTTTGTTTTTCTGGAGAAAATCTTTACTTTCAAAAATTAGTCTATTCAAGTATACGTAAAAATAGAAGGTGATCTTGAGTATAACAATTTACTATTTTTTTTCAATAATAAAAAAATCGTTTAGCAGCTGAAAAACAATTTAGCATATTTTTTTAACTCATAATGTGAAAATCAGCTGTTTGCATGGGAGCTATATGCTGCTATAGTAGTCTGATCTCGACGGTTTCTTGAAGAGAAAGGGACATATACAAAATTCCACAATCGATATATCAAAAGCGTACAGGTATGCATGCGGACAGATATACAGACATGGCTAAATCGACTCAGCTCGTCACACTGATATTTTATAGCGTTTCTTCGTTTCCTTCTGCGTGTCACAAACTTCGTTGCAAACTTAATATCCCCTGTTCAGGGTATAAAAATTATAATAATAAAGGTAAAAATAATGTAAAAAAAGACGTGTGTGTTTTTTTTGATATATTATAACAGTAATGAAAATAAAAATAGTAAATTTACAAAAACAAATTCCAATCAAAAATCATATTTCAATATCAGTACAATTCATATTTAAAGTTTGTTTTTTCACTCATATTTAGTCGCTGTAATTTAACAATAAAAATACATACAATGTTTTTATATGCCTGCTTTATTATTTTTATTTGAATGACAATAAAATGTTAGTTTCATATTTTGGCTTTACAGAAAACTTATACTTGTATCTGACCCAGTTGTTAATTAGTTGTTCTTAACTTTCTTTCGAATTGCTTTTACATATACCTTTGTATATGTATATATTATTTTGTCGACGGCGCATAGGCTGCTTAATTGCAATTTTAGCTTGCTTTTATGCTTCGACGTACGGTATTCATGTTTATATTTATATGTATGTTTTACATTCAATTCGATTTCGTTTTGTTTGGTAACTTGATTGCAGCACTAAAAAGAAATGGTCGAGCAAAAAGTGTAACAATTTAATACGCTTTTCATTTTAAATACCAACTCTTGTCATACCGCGGCGTTCATTGAATCATTTCATCATTCACATTTCATATTTCGCTCTCTCACAAACATCTGCATGCAAATTTATTCAAACTTTGGTTGTGTGTATGGAAGTGTGTGGATAGCATGGGTATAAATACGCATGTGTGTTTGTGTGTTCTTCTATTATTTGGAATGAATTTAAATGAAAAAAATAAAAGTACTTGATATTGCTGACTTCAGGATGTAACATTGTAGTCTTTTTTTATATAATGGTATATGCCGCAAAAGGCTTTATGCAACTTCTGAGAGACAAAAATAATAATTACAAAATCATTTTAAAAGAATCATAAAAAATTATAGCTTGATTTTCATTTTAATTTTCGTACATTTTCGATTATTATTATATTTTTCAAATAATGCGACGCAAACGCGCAACCGTATCTACTACTCTTACTAAAAAAAATGCGAAAAACAATTAAATAAAAAGTGGTAATTTTTTAGTAAAAATGGAATTTGTGCAGCAGAGCTCACTCACATTCAAATTTCATACTCAAAGAATGATTTGCGCTTATTTAAATATTAATTGCATACAATCGTTCACAATGACTCCGCCAATTAGTTTTTATTTACTGTTGTATAAAAAAGTGAATTGCGAATACAAGTTATTTACGGAGATACATACATCCATAAATTCTTATTATCCTTGCGTGTCTTTGAATGTACCTTTCTACATATCTACATATGTCGGCCTCTTTTCCAGTATGCGCACAAATATCGTATGTAATGTAAAAGGCAAATTCATGTACATACATACATATGTGACACGTATTCACGTACATATGTATATGACGAAAATTTACATATAATACATCTTAATGGTACAAACAACAATAAAAATTTACACACACCTCAGTCTCGTGTGCACAAATACATTTGCACCGACATTTTATGTTACTTGAATGAACCTTTTTTCGTCATTCAAGTTGTAAAAAAAAAAGAACAAATTATTAATATTTTATTAATAAGAAAATTGAATTTTTCAGACTTTTGAAGCTGCATACTTGTATGCAAATATTTCTAATGCTATGCTCAAAAATATGTACGTTTATGTCTAGCATGGGAAAATATTTCTTTGCTGTGTTTTTTGGTTACATTTTATGTTTTACATACGATATTTTTGTACTTGTAAACTTAATATATTTTAATTTGTATGGATTTATGTATGTATGTATGTAGTTTATTAAGGTGGGCACATTGCGAATTTCTATTCCGAATGTTCAGAATTTAAAATTAAATAAATTCTCATTTCATGCTAAGAAAAAATATAGCATTTTATAAAAAGCTAACAATTTGAAATGAATAAAATTCGTTTACCTGAAGAGGAGTGAGAATAAAAATCAATAATAATAATAAAAATATATATTAATATAGTATAAAATAAAAACAAATAAAATATTATAAATATGAACAAAAAATTAAGTTATGAAGCAGTTGTCGTTTAATTTATTATCAACAGTAATTAAAAATTTTGAAAAATTAAATATGAAAACAAAAATAAAAATATAATAAATATTTCATAAGAGTTTTAATAACTCAAACAACAGAAATTTGCGGTAAACGAATTTTTCTTCATTTGAGCTAAGCAGAAACCACTTTACTCCAACAATCATTCATTCGCTCGGCGAAAATTCACAAATTTCCATTTTTTACATTAACTATTTTGGTATGCATATTTTCAAAACAAAATTAATAAACTACTAACAAGTGTTCAAAAACCAATCGTGTTTTAGTATTCAGTTCTAACACTAATGCTTTTCAAAATTTTCAAAGAGAGAACTCTACAGCTCAATAAACAAAAACTATTTGTATTCATAATGTTCCACAAAAAAGAAGTAAGATAGGGAAAATCATGTAATGCTTTTAATGAGAAACATGTTTGTTAAATTAGCAACTTATTTAATGTTTCATACAGTTCAGCTACATTTTCGCACAGCTGCACTGGCGCAATACGAAAATTCTTTAAAATATGCAATATATATGTATATATATATTTTTTTTTGTACATATAAACGTTAGTTTTGTAGAGTTTGTGAGTTCATGTAATTTGTTATTTTTAACGTACATATGTACACATGTATATAATATATATGTATATATATAATAAAAAAAGAAAAATATAGTATAGAATGTGCCTCATATCATCCATATAAATATAGTTTTGTTATCATATGTTTTTTAAGTCTATCACATCACATTTTGTTGTTGGTTTTTGTATGCTAATTTTTATGTTGTCGCTTTGCAGTTGTTACATTCAATTTTTGTTTTTACCATAATTGCAGCATTTATACATAACGCGGCTTTTCCAAAACAAAATAAAAACAAATGCATTTATCAAATACTGTTTTTGAAACAATATTTATTGTTCAAAAGATTTGTTTTTCCCCTCGCTTTATTTTCTTTGTTACGATCCGTATGATGGCTAAACAAAGTATTTTTTGTTCACTGCAAAAACAACAGTAAAAACATCTTTTTTATGTATAAAAATAAATATTTTGTTTCCTTTTCGATAAACAATGTTAATTTTCCAATTATGTGTTCGAATTAAAAGCTACATATGTATGTATGTATAAAAAAAGTGAAAAATAAAAACGTTAATTTAATTCAACAATTCTAGTCTGTTTTAACTAAGAGATCTTTAGGTTGAGTACAACATATGGTAGTTGAACATCATTGAATACTGCTAATATCCAAATTAATGTGATTCGATGAAAAAATTCTCTTTCGCTCGTCACAAATGAAAAATGCCATGAAAGCTTATACGGCGAATGGCGTTTTGGTTTTGGTACTAACTATAACTTTGTCCGTTTTTTATGTTTTTGGTTAAGTTCCTGCCCAAAAAGTACCTAGTACCTACATACACAATGCATTTATTTGCCACGAAAACGAGTTTATCGCTTTTTCATCTTTAACTAACGAAATTGTTACATACAAATGACGTATGTATACAGTTATACTCGTATATTTTAGTAAGCCTATACTTTTTTTCTACAAAACCATGTGATAGCGGCTGTTTTGTTACATTTGATACAATTTTTATATTTACGAAAAAAAAAAGAAGAAATTAATTGTGAAAAATGCCATTTTCAGTTGATTTCGTTTCTTAATTTTGCTTTAGTGTCAGTAGCAAAGTTGGTAGAAACATTGTGTGAAATTGGTTAGTTGTTTAACCAATTGTCCCAGTTAATTACTACACACATTTCTCAATGTTTTTTCTCAACAAGAAATTCATTTGCAAATTGCTTAACTGTGTTAGCAATAGCATATGTTTATGTATGTGTGTTTGCGCATACATGCTTAATGTATGACTGTAAATTTTTTTTGGGACTTTTTGGTTAGGAATATTCGAATAATTGCATTTTGTTTAGTGAAATACAAAACTATTTCTTATAAATTAACGTTCACGTTTTATGTTTTCGCTTATTTCCTCACATTTATAAATATATATGTATATATACTTAGCATACATATATATATGGCATTTAAAAAAATATTTATATTTGTTAACTTCTATCCTGCTTTGCACACCTTCAATTTCTTTTTTGTTTGTATAATTTGACTTTGGCTTCGATACTAACAACTTTCAGCAGTTAAATTTTTTAGATTTACTAAAAGTAATTTTAATACACTATTTCTTCTCAATATTAAAATTCGAATACAAAGTCGCTTGCAGACTTTCGTGTTATTTCGGTAGGAATACGAGCAGCAGTGGAATAAAGCACAAAGTGAATGAGTTCGCGACAAATTGAATATACCGTTTTGTACTCAAATATTCGTTTTCAAATTTGATAGACAAATATTCAATACGAAATGACTTTCATGTAGAAGTGGAGGAATGGCATACATCAAATTTAAAAAGCAAACTCAGCGCGCTCAAACTATTACAATTGCTTAAATAAATTAATTTATAGTTATTTCTGCTGGGAAATGAGAAAAGTATTTCTTTACAAGTTCCCATAGACCTTACGTGTATTCTTTTACATATTCCGTTGTGTCTTTGGAAAAGTGCATTTAATTGTATGTAGCAAAGTTTTTGGAAATATTTGTCTTATATAATGTACATATGTATTGCTATGTTGTGAAGGAATAGAAAATTTGACGTACATATGTTAAAAGGGACTTGTATAATTTTCATAAAATGCGTTATTTGTTGTATGCTTTTCAATTAGGGTTTATGCTTGGCAGTGAAAGTGGTAGATTCACCCATGAAACAAAATACGCAACGTTAAATATGGAAAATCTTAAAATTTGAAATTTTTTAACATCAGTAATCTAAAATCCAATATATTTTTAAGATTTGTCGTTTAATTTAGCCGGTGAAAACGGATTATTTATACCTTTTTATAAGTTATAAAACAGTTGCGTAAAATAATTTTTTTAAGACACTACCACAAAGCAAATATGTATATGTATGTATACATATTTATCCGATAATTTATCGTTTACTTCTACACTGCATATGAATCGAAGGCATTGAAATACTGCTCCACACTAAACCCGGACCATGTTACGAGTTAATTAAAGGAAGCCTCGTCCTTTCTTTGTAATTAGGCTACATATTTTCAACTGCGCTCACCAACTAGCTTTCATAAAAAAATTAAAAGCTTCTGTGCAGCTTAACAGCTAACCTAACATACGAATACTTTTCACTATGATTTTTGTTCGTCTCATAAATATACATACTATTTACATGATCGTCGTTTGTACAAGTATGTTTGCAATTATTGATTCAAGTGTAAACTTGTTTTATGTTTGTATGGATGAATGCGGCGCATTTTATGTTTCTTTTTTATATGGTCAAAATTTTTTTATATGAATATGTAACTGGCTAGATTTGGCTGTTGCAATTCAATGTTTTTTAGATAATTAAGTTAAATTAAAATTATATTTGATATATTAATTATATAACGTTAATGCGTGAACTTCAATATTTTGAAGATAATTGGAAATTGTTTCTCATTAGTGAAGGTTGTCTTTTGTTCGTTAAAAAAAACATGAAATAAATTTAATTATAATGTTGTGGCAAGGGTAGAAGTAAAATGTAATTGCAGCGTTACTTTCAATGATATTTGCGTATGATTCATGCAAATATCATTTCTGTAAATCTGCAGAATTTTACTCGTATCTCTTATTTGCTTTAATACAATCATGATCTTCCACCGTAATGAGCTGTACCTGAGAAATCTATTCTAAAGTTAGTATAATTCATTTTTGGAAAAAACAGTTATAATAAACTGTTGAAAAAATATATAAAATGGGATAATAATATATGTACTTCAATTGATGCAACGCGATATTTCTTGTTCATTACAATTTTATGCATCTAATAACTTAAAAACGAATTGAGTTGCATAGAAGATAATTTGCGAAATATCTCTCTTATCTCTTTTGAAGTATTTTTTATGATTAAATCGAAAGTGTGTTATAAAAAAGTTTTATAGGGTCACATATTTGCGTACGAAACTCAGCTAATTTTTTTATTTAATTTCATTTCATTTGATGCAGTTTTAAAAAGTTCAGCGTTTAAATTGTTGTTTCATAGTTACTGACTAATTTCTTTTAGTTGCTCGCTTATTTTTTTGTAATGTTTTTCTTTTAGAAACCGGAAATAGGAATTTCGTAGTTATAAAATAATACAGAGAATTAAAAAAATGCACTTTGCAGAATTTTGGTACATTTTCAAATGCTTAAAATAATATTTATTACCGCTACACCACAGTGCGGTGTGTTGAAGCCAATTCATTTTTTCCATATTCTGATAACTAAGAATTCTCTAACATTCTTATACCAAAACAAAAAATTCATATGCATTAAAATAATTCATATTTTAAAATTTATGTGAAATTAAATTTTACGGTTTCTATGTAAGATGATAATTATTCACTGCTTAAGTCATATGTAATTATTCAAGATTAGCCAATTTTGTGGGGTAGCCGCTTACACCTGAAGGCTGCCGACGGTGCTGCTGCGTTTGTAAGTATTAACAACGGCTACTCCAATAATTTATTGTAAGAATAATGTGAATGTAATGTTTCTTAAAGCCGATTTAAGATTAATTTGAAAAATAAAAGTATGTTTCACCGGGAATACTTATGTTATTTTTGTTTACAAATACACGTATATATGCATGTAAGTTATTACATACATATGTCATATGTATTATTTCGCTACACATTTTCTACTGTTTTCAATTGTTTCGTTCTTTGCAATGCGTGTTTTTTTGTTTTCAACTCTCGTTTAAGTGCCTTTTGGCTCATACCGGCTTTATATATTTAATGTATACCTTGAACAGTTACCGTTTATCGATTATTATTATTTATGAATGTTTTTTTTTTTTTATGTAGTATCAATAAGTAAATATTTGTAAGTAAGTCGATAAAATTGAAGAAATGTATGTATATGTTATATGCTTGCTAAGCGCACTGCTATAATTCATACGTCTGATGCACTTACGCTCTTTGCTGCTGTTGCTGTTGTTGTTGCTGCTGCTGTTGTTGTTGCAATACGTCAGCAGTGGTGGCTGGTGCCACACCCGCAGCAAACTGGTGCGGGTGTGCGTAGTATGCTGTTGGTGCCAAACCGCCATATGGATTGGCAGCGGCGGCTGCAGCAGCAGCAGCCAAAACACCACTAGCATCATACATATAAGCAGCCGCAGTATTGGCAGCTGCAGTAGGAGGCGATTGTGCTGGTGCAGCATATAAAGCTGCAGCCGGTGGTGTCGACACATTGCTGGGATACTCACCGCCCAATTGACCACCGGCAGCAGCCACTGCAGCTGCAATATTTGCAGCAACATTTACTTGCTGTTGGTGTTGCTGCTGTTGCTGTTGTTGTATTGTTGTACCGTTGATAACACCGTTATGCGGTTGATGCTCCACACCGCCACCAGCGCCGCCATTAGCAACTACATTTTGCTGTTTATCGTAGTGTTGTTGTTGATTATATTCTCGTTTTTGATATTGCTGAAAACGTGGTATATTACCATTCTGCTGTGGAATGAATTGTTGACTACGTGGTCGATACTGTTGTTGTGGTACGTAACCATTATTTTGTTGCATATGTGGCGGCATGTAGCCCATCATAGGGCGAGGACCGCCGGCATTAAATGGAGCACGTGGGCGATATGTGCGACCGCCACTGGCATCGGGATTGTTGTATTGGCCACCAGCTCCGCCACCAACCACACCGGATCGATTGTTCCAGTTGCCACCAGCACCACCACTGCTAACACCGTTATGTGGCTGATACATACTGTTGTTTTGTTGCTGATAGTGATTCTGTTTCGGAGCGTATGCGCCGTTAGCGTTGTTGCCAGCTTGATAATTCAAGGGATTGCTACGCTGTTGATGGGTAGGCTGCTGTTGCCAGCGACGATTATTATTTCCGCGGCCATTACCATTACCACCTGATGAACGTGCCAGATCCAACAATTCTTGAGGTGGTACCTGACCGGCCTCCTCCAATACAGAAATCAAATCACGTGCTTGCTTTCCATTGTCCGGGGTAAAGAAAGTATATGCGGTTCCCAATTGCTGACAACGTCCAGTGCGTCCAATGCGATGAACATAATTTTCCGACGAATTTGGGTAATCATAATTGATAACATACTGCAAATCCTCCACATCTAGACCACGAGAAGCGACATCGGTGGCAATCAAAATATTCGACTTTCCATTACGGAAATCTTTTAGCACTGAATCGCGTTCAGGTTGCGACTTATCGCCATGTATGGAGGTGGCAGTATAACCTTCGTTGCGAATAATTTGCAAGATTTCCTCGACCTAGAAATTTATTGAAATATTATTAATGGTATATTCCTTTATCCGTTAAGTAATGTTATTTTCAGATAACAAAAATTATAAATTTAAGAAAAATAAAATTGCAGTTTTTATGACGATAATTTGATTTTAACTTGTTATTTTTCCTGATGTAGTTAATACACAAAAAATAATGAAAAACTTTTATTCCAACACTTACCTTGATTTTAGTTTCGACAAAAATAATTATTTTGTTATTATTATTTGCAGCATTGTTTGTTGTCGGTGCAATTTCTTGTAGTAATTTAACAATGCGCTGAGGTTTCTCCATTTCTTGACATATTTCAACCATTTGACGAATATTGTGGTTAGCCGAGAGGTTCATTGAACCAATATTGATGGATATGTAATCTTTTAGGAAATCTCCGGCAAGTGCCTGTACTTCTTTAGGCCAAGTTGCAGACCACATTACTACTTGTCGATCAGGACGAATTTGTTCTATTATTTTACGGATTTGTGGTTCGAAACCCATATCCAGCATCCGATCGGCTTCATCCAATACCAAATAGGTGCATCGTTGCAAATTTGTGTTACGATTTTCCAAGAAATCTATCAGTCGTCCTGGAGTTGCAATAATGACTTCAACACCTCTTTCTAAATCACGTGCTTGAGGTACTTTTGATGAACCTCCAAAAATACAGGTATGACGGATCTCGGGTTTAGACAAGTGTCCATAATCACGTACAACGGATTGAATTTGTTGGGCTAATTCACGTGTAGGTGCTAATACGAGAGCTATAGGTCCGTCGCCACGTTGTAGTGGTGGTTGGTTCGCAATGTGCACCATTGCTGGCAACATGTATGCCAAAGTTTTACCGGAGCCCGTTTGCGCTATGCCAACCAGGTCACGTCCACTGAGCGCAATCGGCCATCCTTGTGCTTGAATAGCAGTAGGCTTTGTGAAGCCTTGACGCTTCATTTCTTCTATAGTGTATTCTGGTAGCGAACACTCTTCAAACGATGACACTGGATGTGGAATACCATTACCGGATACAGTAATTTCTAATTCATTTCGCAATTCGACGACTTGTTGTTCACTCATATTCAGTGTGTTTTGATGTGGTACATAGAAATTTTTCTTGAAAGGTTGGAGGTTTTCCCAACGTGGAATTTGTAAATTACGTCCGGGATTTTTTGCCTTTTCGCGCTGTAGTTCCGCTCTCTCTTCTTTACTCAATAATCCCAAATTAATACCGCCATGATATCCGCCATTGCTTGGTTGGTAACCACCGTTGGGTTTCTGATGACGAGGTACGAAATTTGGATTTTTACCACGAGCTTGGAAACCACCAGGATTACTCACGCCGTTCCCATAAAAGCTGGGACCACCACTTGTCATCATTGAATTAGAATTGTTACCGCCACGGTAGGTGCTTTGGGCACCTCCATATAAGCCCGATCCGCCGCCATAGGGCATACCGGCGTTGCTGCCGTTATTCATGGTGTTTCGCTGATAATGTGGACGTTCAGGACGTGGACCAGCGCCTGCCCCACCACCACCATAAAAACCATTCGAGTTGGCATGTGGGCTGCCGCCATTCACTGCATAACCACCTGCGTACATTTTATTTACTTTTCTGGCAAAGTTTCGTCGAAAAGTGGGTTTATATTTTGCGTCCTTTTTTCTTTAACTAATTGACTTCTATTCTTCTAGAATAAAAGTCGTATTTTCCACGTTGCTTCTATTATTTGAAAGAAACGAACGAAACGAAACATGAGAATTAGAATTTTTTGTATATACATTTAGTGACGTTCAAGTGACACTTCAACAAAGGTAGGCATGGTTACTTGTGTCAGTTTTTAATTTGAAGCATGGATCAGCATAGTCGGCAAAAACTTTTATTGACACATAAAAATAAAAACGTTTTTCAATAAATTTTTTGGATATGTATGTGTATGTATATTTTTCATTATGTAAATAAAGCATTGTATGGCTTAGTTCTTTTTACTAGTCTTGTTGCAGTGGAGTCGTAAAGAAAACCACATGGTTCGTAAGATGGCAAGGGAGTCGGCTTTAAGTACACATATGTATGTATATCTAACTACAACTATGTACAAGCATACAATTTTTCTATACGTATCAACTTCGTAAAGGTACGCTTGCCATCGTTGAGAAAATCAATAGTGCCTCGTTTTTCGTAGCAAAAGGGAGAAAGCGCTTACTTAATAAAAAACAATAAGTAGGATGCGATTTAAGTCCTACTTATATACAAGTAATTTGAATGATTGACTTACCTAACTTTATAGTTGAACACTATTTCACTGAAATAGTTCAATTTATATTTTCCGCTTCGATGCGAAGTTCTTTATTATAGTTCTATTGTAATAAAACTATTATTATTTTTTCGCAATCAATTAAAGCGGATGTAAAACTTATTCTGCTTTAGTTTTTGGTCTGGCCGGATACCGCTACGGTCCTTACAGCAATCAATGGTTATATGTTTCCTTTGAATACTTGAAAAGCCCGAAGAAAATTAAAATTTTCCACTAATTTTCCCCTTCACTTTGCTGCTTTGTTCGTCTACTGCGTATTTCACTTATTGTTACGAAAAAAGTAAATATTTTACGTTTTTCGAAGCATTAGTTAAATGTTCTGTTATACAATAAAAGTAAAATACTATTATTTTATTGTATTTTATTTTAACTAATTTAAATGTGCAGGAATAAGCGAAAACGACGTGATGGCAATTGAACGAGCAATTACCAAACTGTGACAAACGAATGAAGAAAGCCCGAACGAAGCAGCGAATGTGATGGCGGCTGTGTGGGAAATTTTTTTGATGCAGCTTGCAAATGGCGTCTGCAAACGGGGTGATTCAAGTGAAATAAGATTGTTTTAAATAAAAATGTTAACTCTGATTATTGAATATCTAAAAAATTCATCAAACAACTAGAAATTTATGTATGTATGTATGTACAAATGTGCTTTATTTAAAAAAAATACATCTTATTTCGGATTTTTATTATGTGAAAGAAAAAAAGTAAATTAATTATAAACCCGAACTTTTAAGTTCAACATCTTTTATGCTTTAATACAGATGATTCAAATTGTTATAAGAGATTACCTTCTAGCCTCGACAGACGGCAGTTAATGCAGTAAATCCGGATAAATTTAGGAGTTAGTGAAGTTAACTCCTTTGCTAGCTCCTAATTAAATCTCATTGACAGACGGCTGCATTATAGCATTGACAGACGGCAGCGTTAAACCAGATTAATTGCATTTTTCGGGATTCATTCAGGAGTTACACAGCTAACTCCGTTGCTGAATCCAAAAATAACTCTCAAAATTTTAGGGAGTTTGTGAGATTTTCGTTGGCAACATTGTTAAAAATGGCCAATTTTCATCTATTGTGAATGAAATACAAGCAACCCTGACAGCTGTTTATCAAATTCTCAATATAATATCAATAAAACTTCTATGTTGTGATGCAGTTTTAAAAATAATGTGTTGATATGCTTTTGTAATAAAAATGGTTTGGTAAAAATTGGTCGGCTAACAACCATAATGTTTATCTTCTATCAATTTTCATTGAAAATATTATAAAAAGGACAATGAGCTGTTTATGAGAGTTTCGAACTCGCATAGCTGCCGTCTGTCACCTACAAATTTGGATCTGATTAAGTGCGCAGTTAATCCGGATTAACGCTGCCGTCTGTCAAGGCTATTAATCTGGATAAATTTAGGAGTTAGTGAAGATAACTCCGTTGCTAAATCCCATTTAATCTTAAAAATTTTAGAGAGTAGCTGCTTGTTGCCTACGTGCAACATTGTTAAAAATGGCCAATTTTACTCTATTGTGAATAAAAAGCAAGCAACACGGACAGCTGTTTTTCAAATTTTCAATACACAAAACAAGAATAGAGTAGCCACAGTGATGTAGCGTCGAAATAGTCAGTGTAAGCATTTCTTAATTTTAAAGCAAAACAAATTTATACTTTTGAACTTTTCAGATGGCTATGAGGAAGCGACGCTCCGGATGGACACTCCAGGACGAGACTGAGCTGCTGGAGAAGTGGGAGGAGCGTTTCCACGACCTCCGAAAAGCCAAAAGGAATGCCCATATATATCAAGAAATTGCAATGGAAATGGGAGGAAGATACACTGCGGAGGAGGTTCACTGCAAAGTGAAAAATTTAACAAAAAAATACAGGTGAGGTTTTACAATAACTACAAGTATATTTCTATGTTTATATCCAAACATGTTTTCAGAGAGGAGAAAAGTAAAATTGACCCATTTGGAGGTAGTCCCTCTGTATGGAAACACTACCAGGCTATACATCGCATCATGGGGTCCACTGCCGTCAATTCGGCATTGTATGTGAAGACTGGTTCTTTGGTAAGAAAAATCATTTATTTATCTATAATTAATTTTAAAGAGTTATTTTGTTTAGAATTCACCATCACCAACATCTTCGAATATTTCAGATGTCTATCAGGAAGCAACGCTCCGAATGGACACTCCCGGACGAGATTGAGCTGCTGGAGAAGTGGGAGGAGCGTGCCCACGACCTCCGAAAGGCGAAAAGGAATGCCCATATATATCAAGAAATTTCTGTGGAAATGGGAAGAAGATACAGTGCGGAAGAGGTTCATTGCAAAGTGAAAAATTTAACAAAGAAATACAGGTGAGTTTTTACAATAACTACAAGTATATTTCTATGTCTATATCCAAACATGTTTACAGAGAGGAGAAAAGTAAAATTGACCCCTCTGGCGGTAGTCCCTCTGAATGGAAACATTATCAGGCAGTACACCGCATCATAGGGTCAACTGCCGTCAATTCGGCACTGTATGTTAAGACTGATTCTTTGGTAAGAAAAATCATTGATTTTATTTATCAAAAAATACATTTAAAAAGTCATTTTGTTTAGAATTCACCATCACCAACATCATCGATGCCATCGCTGTCCTCTCCGCTTCCGTCTCCTCAGCTGCCATCGCCATCATTTCAGCTGTCATCGCCATCACCGTCATCATCATCGGCACCAATGCAGTCACCAACTGCAAGAAAGCGGAATTATGACTGTGAGATGGTGAAATTAATAAAGCAGCAAACACAAATACTAAAAACAATTGCGGAAGAATCAAAACTTGTCAATCAGGAGATGGTAGGGGCGATTCTGGAGCAGAACCGAATAACGGAAAAGTTGTTGATATTAATGGAAAAGATAACAGAAAAACTTGTATAAAAAGTTTTTTTCTAATTTAAAATATATATGAATTTTACAGTAATAATGTTTGTAATTAAGTATGCTAATATTTTAGATGATAAGGCAATGTTATAAATGTAAGTAAGTATTAAGGGCATTTATACTCACGAAAACTCAAACTGCATTTCTACTAGCCGATGCTGATACATCATTTTCCCCAGCTCTTGTAGTGTAGCGTAGTTGATATTCTGCATTTTTTTGCTGCATCTTGGATCCACAAAGAATGAATTTCATCATTTTCCATTTTTAAAAAATTGTGCAAAATACGGCACGCATGTACAATAACGTTGACATATTTTGGAGCTACTGGTAAACCTCTGTCATTTTTTCGAAATCGGGCTTTAAGTTAGCCGAAAGCATTTTCTATAACTCTGCGACATTTAGACAAACGATATGGAAATGGCTTCATCAATATCTTCAATGATTCTGCTGCTCTGAGAAAAAATTTCATCGCTTTCATGATATTTCTTTAGTGAACTATTTTCACAAATGTAGGAGTCATTATTCTTACAAGTCGATCCAACATACGTATATACATATATGTAAATTTTAAAATAGCAAAAAGTTATCGAATGAAACGGACTACATTTGATCTAAATCGGATTTTCTACTTGCCGATCAAAACAGAAAAAAAACGCAAAAACAAAATTATGGTGTGTTATGACATTATATATGGTATAAGTAAACTATAAAAATTAAATAACTTCATTTATATTATTAGTACGTCTGTACAGGTTTATGTTTTTATGTATTTGTATTAACTCAAATCAACGTAACATCTTATCATGTATGAATTTTCTTACATTATATACCTCGTTATACTGAGTAGAATTTGGTACATTTAACAACATTAAATGAATAATATTTAGTACATTAAGCTTGTGTTTCATTTGTCGGTGAAGGTTCTTTCAACTTGATTTTGCTTTCGAATTTTTCAAATTCTTTTTCTGCGAATTTATCTACTTTATCAGAAACTTGCTCAACAGACACTACTTCGGGTATGTAGAATTGCAACATATTTTGTACGCCATTTTTAAGTGTAACAATGGAGCTTGGACAGGAAGAACATGATCCCTGCATCTTTAACTTAACTACACCATCTTCATAACCCATATATATAATATCTCCTCCATCTTCTTGCACAGTGGGTCTGATACGACTGTCAAGAAGTTCTTTAATCATCATAACCACATCGTCATCGTCATCTTCGATTTGTGTATCTGAATTTGGTTTAGCTTCGCTCAGTATTGGTAAACCGCTGGCAAAAAAGTCCATTATTACAGCAAAAACTTCTGGCTTAATAATGGCCCAATCCGTTTCTTCTTCTTTAGATATTGTTATGAAATCGGCACCGAAGAACACAGCACGCACCCCGTCGATACGAAAGAGAAGCTTAGCTATTATGTAGACAAAGTTTGTATTAACATGCGTATACAAAAAATAAAACAATTACCTAAGGGGCTACAATACGCAGCAGATACACTGGGAAAGTCGTATGTATTACCTTTTCCCAGAACGTCTGTGCCGGGAAGAAATTTTAGACTGTCAGGGTTAGGTGTGTCTTGTGTCTGTATAAACATATTACGACAAAATTGATAAAGTGGAACCGATGACTTATTATCAAACAGCGCCTTATTTGTAGGAATCGCTCCATAATGTTGAAATGATGTCAAATTTTGCGATTGAAGTAAGCAACTTAGAATTTATTAAAATTAATACATTTTCTAAGCATTGTTACTTTTTGTTTTACTCACATGTTAAATAAACGATTGTTACTGCGTAAAACTCCAACTGAACTACGCAAGGAACGCAAAATTAAACGAGACATTTTTAAATTAATATCACGGACTTCCAAAAGTTTTATATCGACCGCAATAAAATCAAAAATTACGATCAGCTGCTAATGTTATGATTGAAGCTATTGCATATAATAACAGAGTTACCACCGCTTATTTATCGGTGCAAGTAAGTAAATGCCGGTGGCGTTATAGACTATAGGATGAGAAGAGATAAAATAGAAAAATGTTCAAATGACCAGTAAATTATAAACAAAGCATCGAAAATTGTTATAGGTACCATGGACATCCATCTGACAGTTAAATTCTGGTACACTTTACCTACAGAAGGAGTCCTGTCCTCGTCTGAGCATGCACTTTCATGGCTCATCACGTTTACACAGTTTTGCGTGTTCACAATGCAAGTTTTGTGAACTGTTTAACTGATAACTGATAAATAAACGTAGTGTTTAAATCATGGATATATTGTTAACAATGTTTGCGGCGCAAAGTATGGGCCTGTTGTCCTCTACGACGGCACTACTAATATTCGGATGATATCCAGCTTAATGGTAAGTGATTGATGATATGTAAATATTGCTCATCTCAAGTCTAGTGTGTCCTAATGTAATCGTCAGGCCCACATGTACGCTTTATCCATTTCCGTGCAATTCCTAATATTCATATTTAAGCTGAGGTGAGATTACCGGATGTTGGAGGTGCTTGAAGGAATTGGCACTGGATGATGTTGAACAGTTGCTTATTAAACTGCTGTTTTGAGGCTTACATGAATACATATTATATGTATGTACATACATAAGTATGTATAATAAAATGGAAATGTAATTATTGGAAGTTTACACGTTTTGAGTCAATATGGGGTATGTCAATATTGAATTGGTAAACATTTTAAGAACATATATATATGTATTTATATTAATGTATGTACAATCTTGTTGGATTGGTTAAGTACTTTGTACAGTTAAAAAAAAAGAAATACAAATTTCCTGGACGACCAGATCTACTTCGCTGGAAATTTCGACACTCAATTTAAAATTTTCTTACGTTTACTGCTTTAACGGTTCTTCACATAAATATCAAAGTATATACATATGTATCCAAGATTAAAATATATATGGAAGTTCATATTTTTAACAAAGAAGAAAAAGCATTAACTTCGGTTGCACCGAAACTATTAAATGGGTTTGCTAAAAAACCCTTCATAGTAAGCTACAAGCTTCGACAAATGAGCAGATTCGTGTGCTAAATTTTAAATCCATATCACAAAAACCGATGGACTAGTTTGCGTATAAACAGACAGACAGATAGAAAGGAGGACCCAGTTATGTAAATGGACTCAGCTCGTCATGTTGTTATTTTATTTCCATCGTGGTGTTGCAAACTTCGTGACAAACGTAATATACTCTGTTCAGGGTATAAATATCTCTTTTACAAAACCAGCTTTACAAATAATGGTTACGAATTTTAAAAACTAATTCAACGGCCGGAAGTATAATCTATCAAAAACAATTGTTATGTATTTGAAGGCTACACTGTGATATATAAAGCAGTACAATTTGTTGATGATCCTACATTAGTTTAACTTTTCTGTAATTTAATATGATACGCCTTTGAGAGTTCGAAAATGAAACTGTTGTATTGGAATATACGATTCGTGTTCGTGTTTTCGGTAGTGATTTACTTTGCTAGCATTTGTAATGCTCAACCAGCGACTTCGCCAACTAGTCCAACTAGTCCAACGAGTCCAACTTCGCCTACTTCACCTACTTCCCCGACATCAACCACTTCAGCTACTGCAACAACTTCATCAACTACAACAACTACTTCTACTACTCCAAGTCCAACCCCCACTAATACCACACAAGCACCTTCATCATCAGGTAATCTCACACCAGCTCAAAAAAGGAGAGCGGCTCGCCGGAGAAGAATTATACGGGAATGGATCAAGCGGAAAAGAGCTGAACTTAGAAGGAGAAGAAAACGCAGCTGGAAGAGACAAGTTCGACGTGCTGAGAATATACGCAAAAGGAGACGTCAGAGGAGGCGACAAAATCAGTCTAACCGTTCTTAGATAATAGATTTTTTAAATGAATAAATGTTATTTGAAGTTTTAACAAATTCCTAAAAAAAAGGTTATTGCTGTTTAATTTAATTGTAACCTCTGCAATTACTTTATGACATATGTACTTCCCTAGTGGCCTAATGGTGTAACTGTCTCAGTCCCGATGGAACCATGACAGCCCTCAGAGTACGTTTCCTGCATGTCATCATTTGGTTGGTGTGTGTCGACCCTCGTCTTGGCCTCGTGAGAGCTAACCTTGGGACCATTAAAGCCGGCTACCTTCAAGCTGTGAGGAAACCCTTTTAGCAATGAAATTTTCAACCAAATTTAGCGAGGAGAAGACGAAATCCGGAGGAGAAGGGAAGCCGTAACCCATTTCCAAATCTATCCTTCATTTTCCAAGGCTGGTGCAACCTCTATCTCAGACACATTAGGACACACAGGAAAGCGAAGTCGGTCCGATGTTTAGCAGCTAAAATTTTGGAGCGCTGCGTTGACAGACAGGCTGAGCAGAGATCTATGGACGAGAAGGGTGCTGAACGAAGGAAGAATTACAGGAACAACCGAACAATGCGTACCTCAAAAAAAAAAAAGCTGTAAAGGGCACGTGAGAGAGAAGCTTCTCTCGGAAAAAGACTAAGCACGGGACTTGCGTCAGCGTTTAGCGAAATAGCTAAACTTGCGCATTTCACTGAACTTAGCGTATGCGATCGCAGTAGGGAGGTTGGTGCCATCAGCCGAGAAGAGTGGAAAAGAGTAGTTATGACAATTTCCGTAATTTTTATGAACGTGGAGAGAGTGAATCTAGGATCACCTCCAATGTGTGAAAGTGCCGGGCGTCAAGGGGTTCCCAAGATCATAAGGTGTGCTGATGAACGATCGGCAGCTCTATATAAAGAATGGTGTCTCTTGTGAGATAGGTGTGAAAGTGGTACAGTTTGGGAATGGCTCCAGGCATAGTGATCAGTCGTCTAACTTAACCTTACTCACAACAAGTTTATGTTGTAACTGGTTAAACACAAGCTGTTACTTTTAAAATTATATAATTCGTGGAGATTCATTTTAAGTCAATCGGACAAAAAAATTGTTTTATTAAAACAAATTACGTTTAAACATTTTTTAAAATTATTATACATAATTTCATATATCTGACTTCTTTGAAAGCTTATCATGATAAGTATTATTGCCTGCGAAGGCAGCATATGTAAAGAGATTTTTCTTGCCACATTTGATTTTTTTATATGTGTATATAATTGCAATTAAATAATCAAAAAAAGATAACTTTTAAACATTGTGGCAACATTCTGAGAAAATTACATTTTGATTTGACAGATGACGACATAAGATAATAGACAAAAATTTTGCAAAAAAAACAACACACGGGAAATATCAAAATTTTAAAGAAATTTAATTCAAGAAGGAAAATTATATTGCTGCTTTTGTTAACATAAAATTTTGACTAAACAACGCATAGTCATCAAAAATACAATAATCTTCAACTGAATTCTCTACATATAAGTGGGAGCATCACATTTCTGAAACTTCGCTTGTATTTAAACAGTCAAGTGAGTATAATAATAATGTAACAATCAACAATCAAAAATAATATTAAGTCACATTTTTAACAAATAGTTTTTCGAGGAAGTCAGCTGAAAGCAAAAACGATGGTGAAACTCTTTGCACTGAGTATTTTTTACAAAGGTTCTGCGGAAGCTCGTCTATTAAAATCTACTTACGATTTACAGTCATTTTCATTTTTTCAACGGGGCACAGTTCAAGAGTTCATGACGTATGTATTTGTTAATTTTTATATTTTATTTACACCAATTAGTTTCTATACAAAGGATTAACTTTCAGTTTTGCATCAAAAACCATTGTGGAGCGTACACAACCCACCATGCGTCAGTCAGTAAAGCAAGAGGCCTATATGTGTCATGTGTACGTACGTGCCGACAATTTAGCTGGCGTATTGATTGCTGATCATGAGTATCCGCAGCGCGTTGCTCATACGCTCATAACAAAAATCTTAGATGAGTTTAGTGCGAAAATTAGTGCGGACCGTTGGGAAACGGGGTCGGATGGAACTATTGATTTTAATACTTTGCCTGCATATTTAGCCAAATATCAGGACCCAAAAGAGGCAGATGCGTTGACTAAAATGCAAAACGATTTAGATGAAACTAAGATTATACTAAAGAATACAATTGAAGCAGTGCTTGAGCGTGGCGAAAAGCTAGATGACATGGTAATTAAATCAGAAAACCTTTCAATGCAAAGTAAAGCATTTTACAAGACAGCCAAAAAGACAAATTCATGTTGCAATTTTAGTTAAGTGATTTAGATAAGCTGAAATACATACAAATATCAATTTTCGCGGGTGAAAAAATTATTATTTTTTATTAATATTTGAAAACGTATGTATGCTCGATTATTTTTATTTAAACTGTAATTGCTTCGAGCGCTGCTTTTTTGTTGAAACCAAATGGAGAAATTAGTTGAAGAGAGACACAAAGTAAAGCGAAATTATGTGAGCAAAGAGCGTACAAGTAAAAGCAATTCACAAATTCATCCCATTCCAAATTATTGAGTTTGATTTTATAAATTTATTGTTTTGTTCTGAAAAATGCGAAGAAAGAAGTTGGAGAAATGCAAACACTCTTTTAGCGAGTGACACTGAAAATGTTGAATATATTGTCCAAATACTATTTGTTTATATATGTACATATGTATTTATATTGCATGTTTCTTTATAAGACAATTGATGAGATTTTAGGTAACAACATATATCTATACAAAAAATTAAACAAATATTGGTATGTATATACTTTTGGTTAAATAAAATAGGCGAAGGCAAGTTGAACCACCTGCACTGCAAACACATGCGTTTTCACAAAAGGCTTAACAATGCCGGAAAGTATTTTATGAAATAAACATAAATAATGATCCAGAGAAGTTTAGGGAAGATGATGTAGTTGATTTTTTGGCACCGGTAATACACTTAGTCAAAAACTGAACTGAGTTCGCCCTGTACATTATGTAGAACATCTCACATAAAAGACAAAATGCAGCAAAACTGAACTGCCTACTATTGCATTCATACTTTATACACATGTAACATTTATAATAAAAAGTTTTGTATTTGAATATATTTTTATTGAACCAGTATTGCACATTTTTAGAAAAAAATAATTTGTTTACAGCATTATATGAAAGATTAGCAAGGAATAGCAATTAAAAAAGTAACGAAATGAATTCTATCGAATAAATAAATGTTTGTAATTATTGGAAAGTGTGATTGAAGAGAGTAGGTTATGCGGGTTAGTTAAAATTTAAATTTTCAATATAATTATAGTTTTTTGAGTTTCTATTATACGAGTTAAAAGAATAAAACTGTAGTTGCAATTATATGCTTAATTTTATCTAAAAACCATTTCTTATCCTTAAAATGTATCTTTGCATTTTTATATGAAATACTGTTATAGACATTTATTTTTGTGTTTATGCCTTAAAACTTGTACTTGCATATGTACATATGTACATATATCTTTTGTTACGAAGATATTTTAGTCACGGTTTTGCTAAGAAAATTTACAAATATATACATATATTTGAAAACATAAATTCTCACATATATACATACATCTATGTATGTATGTAGTATATATACATATATCGTGTAGCTATATTCTACACATAAACGAATAACCCAACCGATAAAAATTAATAATGTAAAATTATTACTATTGTGGCTTGAACTTATTGTTGCAAGTATCGGATATGAAAAATATGCAAATACTCGTGTTCCTCTAAATGTTACTTGTGAAAATAAAAAAATAAATAAATTAAAAATACATCACAATTAGAAATCACTACTATGTTAAATGGCATAGAGTAAATAAAAAAAATTAGGTACACAATAAATTAAATTAAAATTATATATGTTACATAAGTGTATAAATATAAAAATAGAAATATGTAGCCGAATTATTTTAATTTTTTTTTATTTCTATGTTTTCTTTTTTAATTATGTTTATTCACATTATAGTTAACATTTTTTATTCTATTTTAACTTTATAGTTTCATATACATACATATAATACATCCCGAATATTACCAATAAATCCAGTTTTAAAAACAATACATCTTCCTAAGGGGGGAAGAGGGTTTGTTTTTTATATTTTTTTCCAAATTTATTTCAGCAAAATTACTAAATTTCAAATCAATTGCAGAAGAAACGAAGTTACCAGTATTTGTATAACTAACTGTCTGTCTGGCGATTATCTATACATATGTACATAATTTACGAGGTAACGCTGGACATTTTTTTCTTCAAAGCTTAGCTACTTTTATTAACTGATTTTTTTGCCAAAATTTGTTTCTTTTTTACTTTAACATGTACCCAAAAATTGAAAAAAATTGAATTTCGAAAAAGAAAACCAGCGTAAAGCGAGTATCCAACGATATAATTTTAATTTTTTAGTTTCTTTAGATTCAGCTGTTTTCCATACACTCTAGAGTAATTGCTGCCATTGCCGTATATTTTAATACACTGCTTGATTTTTGTAACCATAGTCATACTATGATGTACCAACGATTTTTGAAAATGGATTTTAACTGTTTCATAAAAAAAAACATTGAAATGGGGCCTCTTAGGTATCGCCATAGGCCAAGCTCCCACTATTTAAAAATTGCTACAAATGCCCCAAAGTAAAACAAAAAAAGTGTTTCAATTCCACTTCGTTGTAAAAACTCTACAAATGTTCATTTTGACGTTCCCCACAGTAGTTTCAGCTGTTTATGTGGATACTGCCCCAACTACATACATACATACATACATACATATGTATGTACCAATGTATGCACTTTGGTGCGCAGTAACAAACAAGAATTGACAGTAGTAATTTGGCTTTGCTGTATTGTTGACATATTTTGATTTTGTGTAAATATTTACATATAGTACAAATGCAGTTTAAATACAAGATAGTGGTATAAAGTCAAATGTAAAAAAAAAAAATTATTAGAAATATAACTGAGCACTTTAATTTTTAATATGAATTGGTGAAGGAATTTGTATTCTAGTAAATAGGTTATTTACATAATTGCAAGTTCCGGTGCCTTGTAATATCAATCAAACATTAGTGAGTTTTTATTGACCTCAATATTAGTTACATTGTGTAGGTGGTTTTCAGATTTGATTTGCAAAATGTTTACATAAATTAATACAGTGTGCGTCAAATAAAACAACCTGTTTGCTGTGCGGAAGACATGCCATATAATATATGTATATAAATAAATTTGTTACATAAATACATTCATATGTAGTAATTTGTTGAACGAAAATTCAAAATTTGAAAATAGTTAGAGGCTTGTGAAACGATACGCAGAGGAAACCCAACAGACTACGGACACAACTGGCCCGTACCAAACGCCATTCACAGTTGAGCTATTAGCACTTCCACCGACTTTTCGCATTGATTGTCTCTCAATCAAAATCAATCTAGAATGACAGTTTTGGTCTCATAAATAGCATAAACTGGCCCCTCCTTCTAAGTATCCATAAAGCTCACCTTTCCGAAATTGATCATATTTGGTGAGCTCACTTCGTCAGAACTCCTTAAGATAGATCAGCTGAACAGAGGCGAAGTAAAAATGCAATAGAACAAAAACATTTCAAACAGGAAAATATCTCTGTAAAAACCTCAATTTTCTATGGAGCATTCCTTTAAAATTCCGAAATATAACCGACTGGTCTAAACTGATCAAAGTGTTCTGCAAAGCTAAAGTGAGATTCGATTAATTCACAAGATAGTGACTAGCTCTTTAGATGCTCCCAAACACTCAAACAGTCTTCAAAATTTGTTTCGGTACAGCGTCCATGGGCATGACGTTTATTTCTCGAATGCTTGCATCGTTAGAAACTGTATCTAGATTTCTTAGATGCGGTCTAGATTAATGTATTTTCTGTAATTATTTTTATAATCTGAACAGCGTATAATAAGTTTACCATGAAATTTGTAAAACTCAGACGTAAACGTCGTCGTCAATAAGACAAGCAGAGTCGATCTGCAGGTTTGTCTGTTTGTAGGTACCAGCTTATCTATCTGCAATTTTGAATACGTCCTTTTCTCTCTACATCTGCCATATAAGGCATGTTGAAAGCATGTCCTTTTATGGAAAAATTGACCATATTCACAAACTGGAAGAAGAAGTACAGACTTGACCTTAAAAAATATTGCAGTTAATGGCGTTAAAATTCCGACTGTCAATAACTCTAAGATTTTAGGTGCGACACTCTACAGCCTGTGTTCCTTCACTCCTCACACGACCGCGATTATTGCCAAAGTATAGAGCCGTATTAAATTCCTCAAGTCGCTAGCCGGCAGCACATGGGGAAAAGACAACGTTGTTGGCAATATACAAGGCAATCAGCCGTTTCGGTCCTTAACTACACCGCACCAATATAGTCGCCTGGATCCAGTGAAACGCAAACGGGATGCCTTTTGATGTTTCCTATCGAACATGTGCACAGCGAGGCCCATATGCTCCCAGTTAAGGAGTATAATGAATTCTTCTTCAAGCAGTTTCTGCTGGGGTGTTTTCGTAGAAATCATCTTCTTGAAGCGGAACCGCCTCCTAGGAGCATCAAGAGGTCCTTCCTCAACTATGTCGACGACATGAGACAATATGCTGAGCAGTCTTCGGATGCAACCAACAAACTGTCTCCCATTGCAGATGACGAGATCAAGTTGCGGCGAGAATTGAGAGTGACCCTTGCCCTTTTATTGCATAGAAATTAAGCATTTGTTTTTGTTCTTTCTTCTTTTTATTTTTGTTTTTTTTTTCTCATGATGCAGTTTGTTCATATACTTAAATGATTCGAAGAAATCATGTCTCAATTTGTCGAATATACTGAGCCAGTGTGGCGTGGCATGAATATGCGAGACTTGAAAGTTGATGAAGCATACTTAGTGGTCAAATCTCACTACAACAAACCGGCTTATCTTTACAGTCGGTCTGAAGAATGTTACACAGTAAGTAAAAACCAAAAAAACGATAAATAAGGGGTGATCCAATTTGAGGTACTTTTTTCAATAGTCTCTTTTGAAAGATGCGTGAGTTTTCGACACGCGTGAGTCGTGTTAAACTGTATTGAACTACTTGGCACATTTTACGTCGAGATCTTAAACTGAAAGCGATAAAAATACAGTTTGTGCAAGAACTGAAGCCGCTCGACCTTCCCAAGCGACATCGCTTCGCTCTATGGGATCTTGAAAAATTCGAAAAAGATTCGACGTTTTCGTGACAAATTTTGTTCAGCGATGAAGCCCATTTCTGGCTCAATGGGTATGTAAACAAGCAAAATTGCCGCATTTGGGACGAAGGCAAATTCAAAAGCTACCATTTCATCCAGAAAAAACAACGGTTTGGTGTGGCTTGTGGGCCGGTGAATCATCGGTCAATTTATCTTCAAAAATGATGTCGGTGAGAATGTAACCGCCAATGGCGACCTTTAACCGATTTTTTGATGTCTCGACGACATTTGGTTTCAACAAAATGGCGCCACTTCGCACACATCGCATCAATTAATGGATTTATTAAGAGAACCCTTCGGTGGGCAGATAATTTCACTTTTGGGCCGATCGATTGACCACCAAGATCGTGTGATATCACACCTTTAGACTTTTTGCTGTGGGGATATGTAAAATCTAAAGTCTATGCGGACAATCCAGCTTAGATTCAGGTCTTGGAGCAAAACATCACTCGTCTTATTCGCCAGTTACTAGCCGAAATGCTTAAACGAGTCATCGAAAATTGAACTCAACGGATGGACCCTCTGAGACGTAGCCGCGGTCAACATTCTTCAAAAAATAATACCAAAGAATGTTCTCTCGAATGATATAAAACATTTTCCAGGAATCTCGAAATGGATCACCCTTGATATACATTTGTACATTAAGCACTATGCAAAGACATATGTATATGTACATAAATAGATTTGAAATTGATAACATTGTTTGTTTTTCTCCCAGTGCCCATTTAGCTTTGTGAAATCAATGCACAACTTTACATTCAAATTAAATGTGGCGCGTGGCTGGGAATTTAAAGTGTATGACAAAGAAATGGATGCGCTGACCGCTAATGAAGTGTAAATCTTTTATTTTTTTGAAAAAAAGAGATATCAAACCACTTTCTTTCTTTCCTCAGGCAATGCAATGACACGAACTGTAACAGTGTGTGCGATTTGTATGCGTCCGCAACAGAGTTGCAAGAATTTGGGGTTTATAATTTTACGTTGCATGAAAATGGTAGCTGTGAGCTGATAACAGATAAAGCGGGCGTCAATGTCAATTTATGTATGTAATAGAAATTATTATGTTTTATAAGATAAAAGCATGTTATATAAATTAATCGTCGGTTTATTCTTTAGCGCTCGCTTCGGTGTTTATCCTAGTCACTTTGGTTTTGGCTGCGATACGAATGGCTTGCTGCGCTTGGCGTTCGTATACATTCAGCCCCGAGGCGGCCGCTGCAACTGAAATCAATGCTGCGGTTGCGCCTGCGCAGACGAGCAAACGAATGCGCAGTTTGGATGCTTTTAGGGGGTAAAATGCGTGAAGCAGTAAAATACTTATAGCTGTTATTTTATTAATTTTTTCGTATGCGCCGTTTTAGCATGGCAATTGTTTTGATGATATTTGTAAATAGTGGCGGCGGTGACTACTGGTGGATCGAACATGCACCTTGGAATGGTCTACATTTGGCAGATGTTGTCTTTCCTTCATTCTTATGGATTATGGGCGTTTGCATACCGATTTCGATTAAGTCGCAAGTGGCGCGTGGGACGTCGAAGGCGCGAATATGTCGACGTATCGTTTGGGTAAGATCTTACAGTAGTTTAATGATAATGACATGTTTTTATAAGTATTATTTTTTTAGCGTTCACTTAAACTATTTGCTATCGGCGTATGTCTAAATTCCATTAATGGTCCACAAATGTCCAATTTACGTATAATGGGTGTACTACAACGGTTTGCTGTTGCATATCTAGTCTGTGGATTGGTTCACACCGTCTTTATTGAGAGGGAGTTTGTGATGCCTCAGGTAAGTGGTCTTACTATATAATTTTTTTATGTACGGATATATTTTATACATTTTGTTGTCATATATTTAGATTGCTTGGAAGCGCGCTTTATGCGATATTATTTTATTGAAAACAGAATTTTTGGTAATGCTCTCACTCATTGCCATTTACTTGGGTTTAATCTTCGGACTTCCGGTGCCAAATTGTCCGACGTGAGTTTATGTGAATAATATACCATTATTTTAAATGGTTAATTTTTTAAATATTCTCTTTGATAAGCGGTTATCTCGGTCCTGGCGGCAAGCACGCGAACGCACAATATCCCAACTGTACAGGCGGCGCTAACGGTTATGTAGATCGTTTGATTTTAGGCGATGCGCACATCTATCAGCATCCCACCGCGAAATTTATATACGGCGCACAGGCTTTCGATCCCGAAGGTGTCTTTGGTAAGGAAAAAATTGGATAAAAAGAAGTCTACTTTAAAAAATTTATTTGTACTCCCACAGGCTGCCTTTTGACTGTGGTGCAGGCATTTTTAGGCGTCCTCGCTGGTGTTATTATATTGGTGCATACCGGTTGGAGCGCACGCATTAAACGCTGGCTGTATTGGTCGCTTGCTCTGGCTCTGCTGGGTGGCGCCCTTTGCTTTTTCACTGTGGAAGCTGGTCCCATACCAATTAATAAAAATCTTTGGTGCGTATGGAGACAAAATTTTTAGTCGCAGAATAATATTGTACATATGTATATTTAAAAATATTTTCTATTGCAGGTCTCTTTCTTTTGTTTGTGTCACCTCTGCTTTGGCTTTCTTCATGCTCAGCATACTCTACTTTGTTATTGACGTGCGTCGCTGGTGGACGGGCTATCCGTTTGTGGAGTCTGGCATGAATGCAATTATTATGTATGTGGGTCATACCGTTATGCATAAAATGTTGCCGTGGCACTGGCGCATTGGACCGATGAATACCCATTTCGTGCTTTTGCTTGAAGCCACTTGGAATACCTTACTTTGGGTGGCGATTGCACTCTATTTAGATTCTATTAAGTTTTATTATAGTTTATAAGGTGTAAAGCTAAAGGAATTATCCAGTATCAACTGTTAAATATAATGGATTTTATAGAATTGTAAATATGTATGTAAATTTTTATTTTATATATACATATACTACTTCATAAACTCAAGCTTAAATTCGAATCATGTAAATAAATATATATGTAAATTTTTATACAAATATGTTTTTTGGACACTTCGTGGTCTAGACGTTACTTTTATATACATAAATACGAATTTCTTCGTATTTGATCGTAGCGACTCGAACCGTAAATTCTTAGATCCAAATGTATTATGTTAGTCTATATCTTGGAACCACCTTTAACACCAACAACAATGTCAGCCTCGAAATCCATCGCAAAATAACCATCAACAGGAGCTACATCAGACCGAGTAGGCATTTGAGAAGTAAAGTCCTCTCTCGACGAACAAAGACCAAACTCTACAAATCACTTATCATCCCCGTCCTGCTATATGGTGCAGAGGTAGGGGCGATGACAATATCTGATTAGTCGGCGTTACGAGTTTTCGAGAGAAAGGTTCTGTTCTATTGGCAACAGCGAATACCGCAGTCGATGGAACGATGAGCTATACGAGAACACTCCCGCTCTAAGAGTATTCGACGAAGCAGAAAGATGATCTCTACTCCGCTTAAAAGACCAGGTGGAGAAGGATATGGCTACTCTTGGAATCTCCAATTAGCGCCAAACAGCGAAACGAAAGAACAACTGGCGCGCTGTTGCAAACTCGGATATAACCGGGTAAGCGGTGTCTACGCCAATAAAGAAGAAATGTATTATATTATGTTTCTCTCTTAGGAAGATATGTATGTCGTTGCTGTTGTGATAGCGATTATTTAGATCCTGTTTGGGTGGCAGGACGCAAGTTAATTGTCATTAAAATCAGCGAACGGAAGGTCCAGGAAACATCGATGGGGTTGGACCATACGGGAAAGACTTACTTTAATCTGGTTTCATAAGACATCCAAGAGGTGATTGGTCTCATACGGGACTTCAATGCATGCCGAACATAGATTTGGTATGTCGGAGTCGATTTTGGATATGTAGGAACTTAACGTACTACAGATTTCAGAACGTAGTTGTTCAAGACAAGGAGGATAGGACGGCATTTTCTACTTTTCTGTTACGGTGATCGAAAAATGGGTAACGATTTGGTATGTGGGGTTCGATTACGGATAAGTAGGAGCTTAACCTTTCACAATATCAAGAACGTATTTGCGCATTGGTTACTCTAGATTCACGAGACAAGGAGGATATATACTTCTTTCACATTGGTAAACTTTCCTGTCACTGTAGATGACCGAACAACAGTTATTTTTAAATAGCAATGAGTCCGAGGTGTTCTCTGTTCGCAAACTCTCAATCTGAGTTCGAATTCAAGTAATATCAATGGTGTTGAATTTTAACTGTTAGAAAAAAAAAATACTTCAAATAATGTCTATCAGCGGTTCGAAAGTGTTTTAAATACATCTGGGACCGTTGATTCGATGGGCAATATCAATGTGTACAACGCAAAAAGGATGATAAAGAATTCGTGTCCCTAGAATTATGCAATTCGTTAAATTTTAAGCATATTTTGTTAGTTTAAAACTGACAGGACGGGTCCTGGTGTTAGCTTACTATTACGCGTTCTTTCTTCTCTTTTGCTAATTTTAATATCCTCTATGCTGTAAGATGCCTGCAGTGCATATGGACGTTCAGTTCATTTATATTCATTGCTAATATTCCGTTGATTTTCCATTTTTACTTCCTAATATATCTTAGAGTTAGAGTTAAAGGACTGCCATGTATGCCTAGCATATTACATCGAATTTGATAGTTTGAATGTGTTCGGCTATTTGTCAGTCCTGTTGACTTCAGCCAATTTGTACGTGCAACTTTCACTTCCGTATGTGTAGCTGTACGAATGTTTATGAGAAAATTTTTACTAAAAAAAATCATTTAAGAAGTAACATATTTAAGCTTTATCTCCTATAACTCTATGGCTGGGGATTTCACGAAGTCCGCTGGCTTTATATTTTCTACTTAGGAAAATAGGCATTGACTTCTTATTGGGGTCATTTCGTTGTGGATCATATATCCAGTCTAGTTATCTAAATTAGTGATTTTATCGCTCAATGATACATTCGGGCTTAACTCTTACTCTTGACTCTTGTGACGAGCATGATGAATATCTGATCAGTTGTTGATTTTCCAGGCCTAAAGCCACACTGATAAGGTCCAATCAGTTTGTTGACAAATTTTTTCGGAATTTATTGATGACATCTGATGAGAAATGGCTGGGTGAGATGCGTTTTTTCGCTGGCGTACACGATTTCTCATGTTTGGATCATCTGAAACACAAAAACCCAATTTATTCTTAAGAAGTATGTGATTGGTTATCGTTCCTACTGGAATCATGAAAAAATGTTGATAAATAAAAAAGTGATTAACGTTTTTATTTTAATTTTTCCCCATGTTTTTTTACATAAAATTTGTCATAACATTGTCAATAAATTATAAAAAATATAGGGACGATAGCCAAGCGTTTTGTGAACATCAAAAAAAAATTAAGTAAATCGGTTGTGTAGTTCGACTGGAATCATGTCCGCCAGTTTAAAAAAATGTGTTTTGAGAAAAACGCGATTAAAGTTTGAGGTGTGCACTCCGAACGTCGAACGGTATTATTATTTTTGGGCTTTTTTCGAAACCTTCCAATGGTAAAGTGGGTTTCTACATTAATTCTAAGGGTATAAGGGAACAGAAAATGCAAAAAAAAAAAATTAAATTGGAAAAAAGATTACCCTACTGACCCTTTAAATTCCGATCATATGCATCCTCCTCATCAGTTCTTCGCAGCCGCATTTGAATACTTCGGCTGGCAATAGATTGGCCCCCGCCGCTTTGATGTTCTTCAGACGGGTGATTGCTATTCGAACTTCTTCTCGGTCGGGCAATGGAACGTCCGCTACATCGTCATGGAATGGGGAATCGAGTTCACCATCTCTTTGACGTTATGTTTTCACTGCTTTTCAGCAGGTTGGAGAAGTGTTCACTAGATCACCTCTGGGGGTTCTACAAGAGTATGCGACGGTCTTGAACCTTTCTGTAAGTCGCTATATATTTCTATCCCATCGCGCACATGTTGTGGAGGATAGAGCCATGTATAGAAGCTCATGTAAGTGAGGAAAGTGCTCTGAACGCCATCTTGGGGAGTGGCTAGAAAATATTTTTTTACATATGACTCAAGCAGCTCACTACTTCCGGTCTTAGACCAAGTATCCTTTGGGTAGCCAAAAAACATCCGTTGAAGGCGAGCTAAAGTAAGAAGGCGATCCATCTTCTCCAGGGTTGTGCGCGGGGCTTGGGACACGCCACGGAAAAAACAATACCAATGAAAAGAAGAAAATAGCCTCGGATGAGAGGACCCCCCCCGTTTGATGACGACCGCTACTTCTACTTCCATAATTTTTGTATTGGCACCTTTAATTACTCAGCTAGTTAATAAATAATTTCCCAAAAATATTAAACCCAATAGCTTGATGTTTTCCACTGAAGCTCTGCCATCCAGCTAATAGAAAATGTGCGGCATTCAATGTGGATTGCGGCTTGCATGATTGATTACTTTGGTTGCCTGCAGCTGATTTTCTAAACTTTGCCAATACAACGTGACGGAAAATTTAAATCACTCATCGCCCCAACGCGACGGTTTGGCGCAAAGTTTTTTCTTTGATTTTGCTCCGAAAGTTCGGTCTTACTTCATCAAGCCTTCAGCTATTTTATTTGAAGGCACTGGTGTCTAGTGGCAAGTGGCGAATGCGGAGTCTGGGTGACTCCATTCGAATGTGTTTGTGCTTGCATGTGTTTTCGCCTGTCTCGTCTTTTGGTGCACTGAAATCGCGAAGATGTTCCAAGTGTGAAAATTACTTTTGCCATGAAAGTGAATTTGTTGTGCTGTTTGTGAAACCTGCCTTGAATATTGATGACAATGCGTCGTCGCCGACGGCTGTTTGTGTGGTGAAGATATGTAGTTGTGGGATGATTGTCTTTGGGTTGCAGATAGTATTCTGTAATTTTTACAACATGCGTTTGGCATAAGTAAAATATTTTTAGAATTTACCAAAAAACTACGTATATTGAAGATGTGCTTGCGATGGGAGTGAATAACTCTAATTTGGTACTTTTTTGATAAAAAAAATTGCTTTTTAAATCTCAGTGCTTAAGCCTTTCATTTGTTTTAATATATTGAGAGATTATTGCGAAAAATGGTTAAGAGCGAAGAACGGACCCAATCAATATAGAAGAGATGATGAAATTTAGTAGGGATCCTGTACGATGACAAAATCTGACGAGTCGACGATCCGAGTTTTCGAGTAAAAGGTTCTGCGAAAGATTTATGGTCCTTTGCCCATTGGCAACGACGAATACCACAGTCGATGGAACGAAGAGCTGTACAAGATATACGTCGGCATTGACATAATTCAGCAAATTAAGAGACAGTGCCTACGCTGGCTAGGTCATACCGTTCGAATGTATAAAAACACTCCAGCTCTGAAAGAGTTCCCCGCAGTACCCGCCTGGGAAGTAGAGGAAGAAGAAGACCTCTACTCTGTTAGAAAGACCAGGTGGAAAAGGACCTGGCTACACTTGAAAGCGAAAAGGAAGAACGACTGGCGCGCTGTTCTAAACTCGGGAATGACAAAGTAAGCTTTATCTACGCCAATAAAGAAGAAGAAGAAAACTATGCCAAATAAATTTGTTTACTAAAAAATTCACCTATTTATCAGAAGTCAGTGCTACCAACTTTAATATTTTCCTTAATAAAGTAATCAAAATTATTGTGATAACATGGTTACTAAATAAACATATTTATTCCAAAAGATTGCCAGATCATTCATGCAAACTATTTTCCGAACATTTGTCTATTATTGATTTAATTGAACTTATTAAAATTTTATTTACCAAAGAACGCATTTGATTTGCACTTCAGAATGATTTTGAATTATTGGCATATCCTATTGTCGAAGGTTATCAATTAATTTGTGGCCAATATGCGTTTCTGTTGCTATAGAGCGCATTGTATGCCAAATAATGGCAGCAGAAACTTAAACGTAATTGTTGTTGGCTACAACTCAAGGAAAATTGAGAATATTTGAGTTGGAACGAACATACACAAATTTACAAGGAAGTGAACAATCCAAATGTGAATAGGATTTAATTGTTGGAATTGTTGAATATGCATACGCCCATACTTATATAGGGTGTGGTTTTTAGAGGCATATAATTATATTGAGAAATACATGTCAAACTAGCTGTCAAAGTGAACATATATGTTTGACTTTTATGATCAGTATAATTTACCATATAATTGAATAAGGTATAAGAATTGTTGAAAAATACGATCGTGGCCACGCGAACCTTACCACTATACTTTCTTAATTTTTTTTCGAACTTTATCGTTCGTTCGGGATTTCCTCCAATTGTGGTTTTTTTCTGTTTTTAGTAAGCATAAGTAAACTTAATTATATTATCTAATTATAATTATAGTTTCTAATTTATAACGTTTAATGAGTGAAACACAAATTAGCTTTTCTCTGCTTATACAAAAGTGGCTGCTTTTACTGTTTTTACTAAACTTCGTGTTTCAATTAAAAAAAAAATAATATTAAATATTAATTTCAGATATAGTGTAAATGAAATTAAATTAAAAAAAAAGTATAATTTCTTCATCGCATGTCAGTCTCTTGTATTTTGAGCTCATTTTGTAAAGCTCACTATCTTGCAATTGATTTATCTATAGCTGAATATATTTTGTTTTTAATTTTTAAAATTTTTGTTTAATAACATGTCATTAATATATTTCTAAATAAAAAATCTCTATACCGTACCGCTATAAAATGCAGTCAAATATGCACAATACTTGAAAATTTTGAGTGGTAAGGTTTGCGTGGCCACGAGTGTACATTCAACACTCGGGTTCTATGCAGTAAACTTACGCCTATATTTTAGCCGTCAAATCATCTTTAACGTTGAGGCACATTTCTGGCTTGACAAAGCAAAATTTTCATAGTGGAGTTAGAAAAAATCTGAAAAGATAATCCCTTGCATGTAGAAAAAACGATTGACTTGCCTTTTTGGTCGTCAAAGTAAATGGACTCAGTCTGGCAGTGCTCTAAGTTAATGAAAGCAGCTCTCTATTTGAACGAAGTTTTGAATCGATTCGATTCAATTCATATCCGGAAATGGATTTAGCAATTCACCAACTAGCTTAGGTAATTTGTCTGCAATTTTTTCTTGAAGTAATTTAGATGAAATCGAACAGATAAAATATGGCAACTAGGCTATGAGCACGAAATTCGAGATAAACACGAAATTTTATAAAATGTATTACCTAATGAAGCTAAATATTAACTATTTCATACATTTTTTTTGAATGTATTAAAATAAGATCTTAATCTAAAAAAATATCCTATACTATGTGAAGTAGAATGTATGAAAATTTTCCTAGCTTATATGTGTTATATGTAAATATATATTTAAATAATGCTGTGCATATTAATATAATCATATATATATATAATATATATAGATATATAGACAATGCGTCTACTAACTTCGTATGAATTGAATTTCATCTTGATTGCTTCCAAAGTACCATAGCTTTTGGCCAGCATTTATGAAAATTTGAGTATTGAAAATATATGCTTAATTAATTTACAATTACTTCAATTAAATCACAAGAAAATTGAAGATTAATTAAATTAGTAAGGCATGGCTTGAATATAGCAATAAACTGGCATGTCTTTTTAAGTAAATCTCATTGGAAAGTTTATTAAAGTTGTAGGGAAATAGTAAATTTCGATTGTAATTACTTTTAACTAAAATATTTAATTTATAAATTTAATAAAAAAATCTAAAACTACAGTTACGAATATACATATATATATTCGAATAAAAATAATTTATTATTAGAAAGAAATGCTGCCTTCAAAAAAGATTTCCATGGCAGGGTAGACTTCGGCTGCCACTAAAACTATATCACAACATGTAGGGAAAACAAAAAAGATTTCAAATGCGAGACCTTGCTATACAGCTGGAAGTTGTACGAAGCAAGTTTTGAAAAAAAGGAAACAGTCAAAATTAAATTTAGATTAATTGCAATAATTGAGTCTTTGCATGTAAAGGGATCAGGTTTTACAATCAGAAAGAGGAGATCAAATATATTGTTTTTGTTGTAGTGGCAGAAAATGTTCTTGAAAACATTTTGAAGACTACTGCCGAGTAATTGGGCGGATATAAATCCGTCTCCGTGCCGGTTACGTAGGCCCGGCCGTTGTGGGAACGGTAGATCAATTATACCATTATGGATGTCTCCATCGTGCTGAAATTTTGGATACATCATTTTCTCTTCAAGCAGGTGTTAACTTGTCAGAATGGCAAATATCGGACCTTTATAGCATGTATGTAGTTGCCGTACAAACTAATCGATCAAAATTAAGTTCTTGTATGAAAATGTTTTTTATTTGACATGATATCTTTACGAAATTTGGATTAGATTATTGTCGAAGGCAACGTTATAATTTGCGAGTATATTGTTTAGATCAAACCACTATAGCATATAGCACCCTTAAAATTGCTAAGTTCCTATCATATTGAAATCTTTTTATTTTCTAAAGGGTTAAGGCACCGCTGCAGCCGAAATGAAAGTTTTTTCTTGTTTTTGTAAAAAATAAGCGTATACTTGTTAGAAGCTGAATTACAAAATTTTCTTCCACTGAAGCTTCTTTTCCATTTTAGAACTCAATTTCTATGTTCGTATCTATTTATAACCAGCTGTCCTGCACTTCACTACATACATATATGAAACTTTCAATAAATCAGAATTTTCATTGCACTTCAACGCCCTTGCACACACACAAATATTTACATACACACATGGGCAAGTATCAATTTCCGAAGTGCAGCACTTCAATGTAGAAGACTACTCCATGTTGCACATGTATCATCAATAATCTTTAACAGCGACAGCCACTCACGAAACACTATGCTTGTTGTTAGTGTTAACAACAACAAAAGCGAATATTATTAAACGGCAGCATGCAAAATAAAGATAATATTAATACGCCAAAAAGTATGCTATAAATTTTATTGTTTCACACATTGCAACCAAGCGCTGCGCTGACGGCGGTTGACACGAAAATAAAGAAGGAAAACTTGAAGAGAAACGTGACAGTTACATACGCACATACATTTATTAAAAGTATATGTAGTTGCAACTTATTGTGGCATGTTTGTGTATACTGCATAGTATACATATATTAAATACAAATTTTTGTGTGTTAGTTGTGTGCATTTTGACGTTTTAAAGGACATAGCTACGCATTTGGATTGTCTGTTGGTGATTTGCTAGTTATTTTTACAACAACAACATTAACAGTTTTGTTGTCAGCACCATTTCACGCCCTCCACAATTCACGTTTTTTACGATATTTTGTCGCTTCTTTTCTCGTACTTTATATGAAGGGATAAACAGCTTTTTAACACTTGCCCAACAATAACAACTCCTCCAAAATACACAAAAAACACACACGCATTTTCGCACTTGCAACATACACACTTGTCACCTTATAATATGTGTATGTGTATGTATTGGTTGCTTGTGTTGGTTTATTGCTGATGCCTAAGTGTTGTGGTTGTGGTAAAATAAAGTACTGCAATAAAATATAACAACAATATCCTCAGCACCAACGGTAGCGCTTGCAATGAAGACATGTGGCATGAGGCAACATCAAGTCATCCACTTTCAACGCTCTTCCTTCCCAAAAATGTATTCTTTTATTGTTGCCCCTCATATACATATACATACACATACTTGCGATACGGTCTATTTGATTAGATGCTCTTGACGTCCATGGCGTATACGCAACACACCCATTTTCAACACCATTTACAAAGGCACAAATAAACACACAAAGAAATCTTCGTTGTACACATACACACATACAAATGCAACTTCATTGTACACACATACACTTTTATTGAAGTCACTTTGGTTGGGGTTTTGATTGTGAAAGCGAGAGTAGCGAAATGCTGTTGACATTTCAAGAGCTGCGTGCGCGCAATTTTCCGGATATTTTTGTCCTCCCCCCAGCCCCTAACTTTGGCTCTTCTTCACATTGTTTTTATTGTTATTGCATTTGCTAGTAGCCGACTTCTGTTGTCAATAGCGAAGAATTGCGGAAGTCATTGACAGCGTCAAGTACTAAATAATGAAGAGCGTAATTTACAAGATGTTGTTAAATTAACTCAAAAAGTGTTGGGGATTTATATATTTAAGTAAGTAATTGACTTTACTGTAATTATGCGTATATATGATTTGTTAGAGCAATTTGAGTAGGAAGTTAATTAAATAGAAATAATGTGGCCTCCCATGTTAACATAATAAATGTAGAAGAAATTCGACTTAAGGTTGGTATATACCCAATTTTAGACTACAAATTTGCGGCCAACAGGTGCATAGACATTAGATAGAATTGGATGGATAATATATGATGCAATGTGAACTCATGAATGGGTATTTAGCCTCGGGTCTCATTTGATCCCTTCGCTTTTCTGTTTTTTTCAATAATATTAGATTCCAAATATACGTGGATATTTACACTTTCCATAACAAAACAAATATAATATTCTTCCCAAATAAAAAAGGTTTCATACAAGCACTTGTTTCCGATTGTCCAATTTGTATGGCAGCTACATATATGCTATAGTGGTTCGATATTGATCGTTCAGATCATCACACATTTTCTTCTGGTTGTTGCAAACTTCGTGACAAACTTAATATACCCTGTTCATGAACGTAAGTTTGGCCGATACCTCAATCAGAGTGGCTAAAGTGGTTCGAAAATTTGTTCAAACGCGTACAAAAGTGTATAGAACTTATTGGAGAATATTTTGATTTTGATTTCGATTTTCGATTATTAAATTTTTTTGATTTTTCCTCCGTTTAAAAGACGACCCTTGAATACTTTATACGATATCCGACGTATTCTTCTGGGGTTTCCAAAATTTAAGGCAAAATACACGGTTCATAGTCCAAAATACCAAAACTTCAAGGCAGTATATGATAACTCTTGTAGTATATAGAGCCTTCACTGAGATTTCAAAGCATGTTCTGTCTTAATTTTCGATTGCTAAGTAATGATCCGGTGAATTTAAAGCAATACGTACGTATATACATCTTTTGTTAACATGAATCTGGCTTGTGATAACTTTCTCCCTTTGTTTTTTGATTATTTCTGATTTTTTTGTGGTTTTTGACAAACTGAAGAAATTCAGAAACCGTGTTAGAAAATTAAGTGAATATTTCAGACGAAATTTCGTCCAAAAAATCTCTACTGCTGCATGATAAAAATATTCTTTGATAATTTTAAAGGCTTGCACCCAGAAATAAAAATCCGACATCGGTGTAGACTCATTTACTGCAATAGATCAGTAGGGTTTTTTTTCAATTATAATATAAACAATGAAGAAGCATGAAGTATACGGTTATCACCTATTAATATTAGGTAGTCGAAAACGTCTTTTCGTATTTTGTCAAAAGATGTCGTTGCAGTCGTATATCTCCAGTGCTACCAATCATGGTGTCGAAAAGGCGATTTTAAGCTTCATTTAACTAAAAAAAATTAAATTCAGTTGAAAAAAAGTTACAGCTGTTCAAAAATGAGTGAAAATAGTGAAGAAATTCTTGTTTAAAAAGGAAGAATGCCACGCAAGCCACCAATGAAATTTACAGTTAGTGTAGCACAACAATGGTTCGCTCGCTTCCGTTCTGGAAATTTCGATTTGCGCTGATGAAACTTTCACACTGATGGAATAATGCAAAAAGTGGTCGACCAAAATGATACATATTTGTTTATTTTTTTATTAGTATAAGCATAAAAAAATAAGTTGAAGTTTGATTAGAAATACGAAAAGACTTTTTCGACTATCCAATATATTATCGTAGTTCGGTTTAACTAAAGTGATTACAATAATTTTAAAAAGTAAAGTAGAACATTAACTCTACGGCAGCTCCCTACAATATTTAACATTGAAGCTTTATTTAAATTCAAATCCTTCTAGTAATCAAAATAGTTTCAGATATGTATTACTATATACAAATAAGTTTGTAACATACTTTCAGAATTATAGCAGCGCTTTTGTCGATTATGTAAAAATACTTAGCTGGAAAGAAAAGAAAATAATTACAAATACAAAAAAAAATTATTATATACTATAAAAGATAAAATATAATATAACTTAACACTATGTCATAGAATAAAATATAGTAAAACGAATAATAAACAATTTATGCTTGCATATAACAATCCTCTGTGTCTCTCCGATTTATTAATACTCCTAGTTATTGACTTTCTTATGTCCTTTATGCGCTTAGTTTTTTGCGCCATTATTTTTCTATATGCTCCAGGCAAATCTATGTCCCTATGGCGGTAAGGAAGTGGAACAAAATATAAATAAGTGTCAGCTATTATCATGAAAATATCAGTAATTCTCATTTATTGCTTTTACTTTTCTCAACAATATTCCATTTGCCTTTCCAACGGTTTGGGCTTCACTATTTGCTTCTTTAGCTTCTTACTTGTGGCTTTTTGCATCAATTGTTTCGAGAAATCCACTAAGTCATTCAAGCCATTGGTTATACCCACGGGAGTTGTATATTTATTTTTATCACTATATTGCTGTTATTGTTATTATTATTGTTGTCATTGTGGCAAAATAATATTATTCCCATTTTTACATTATGATATTTCTTTGTTAGTGTCTTACTTCTTTGCTTGAGCTCAGTATTGATCTTATGATTGTTTTGTTTAACTGACTGATTTGGGGGGGAAATATGTTTTAAGTAACTATTAAAATGTTACCAAATGAAATGTAGGAGAGGGTATAGCTATGTATAAAGGAACGACAGAACGGCACTCTAAATATATATATACATACATACATACATACATACGTACATACATATACATATATAAATATCATATAAAAAATTCAAGACTAAAAACTTTCGAAAATTTCCTTGTTCTTGCTTGAAAAACACATTTCGATGTTTGGTGTTGTCAGAATGATAAGGTTATTGGAAAATAAGTTTCTAAAATTTTTATTCAAAAATCAAATGTATATATGTATAGAGAATGAAATAGGTAAAATACTTTATTGTAATTATAATTTTAAATCGTTTTTTTTCTGTATATAAATTGTACAATCTGATTTTTCCAAATGGAAAAATTGCTAAAGATGAAAGCATTTTTTTTAACTAATTTAGTTTGATACTCAAATTGAAATATTTTATTTATGTAACACTTTCGTTTAATTAAATTGAAACAGCTGACAACCCTCCTCAAAAAAGCATTTCAAATGCAAGCTCTTCGAATACTTCTCCGTTTGATATCCCTTTAGTAATGCTATTTATTGTATCGTCGAGTTATGATGTTCGAATAGTTGGCAACCTTATTAAAATTTTAATCCACAGAAATCTTTCTTAATTCTTTTTACTTAGAAATTCAACTTTTAACAATTCAACTATATTAAAAATTTGATTAAAGTGCAACTTTTACCACAACGGACCGGCGTTCTAAGCTGTCTAAGTGAGATTACTGTTGGGGTTGACCTCTTAGTCTAAACTAACAAATTTCAAACAGGTGGCAACCCCTTCATGGTCTTCATAAACGTATTTAGTTTTTAATGTTTCTTTATTTTAACTGTTTCTTACTTACAAACTTCGAAAAAGTGGCAACCATTTAATTTTTTTGTTGTAAAAAATCTCTGAAAAAATTATAAACTTTCTTAAACATATTTAGTTTGTAATGTTTTTCCTTTATTTTAACTGTTTTTTACTTACAAATTTCGAAAAGATTGCAGCCATTTAATTTTTTTGTTGTATAAAAGCTCAGAAAAAATTTAAAAACTTTCTTAAACAAATATAGTTTGTAATGTTTTTTCTTTATTTTAACTGTTTTTGATTTAGAAAATTCGAATAGGTGGCAACTTTCTAATTTTTATTTTATTGTAAATCATTCTAGTTTCGAACCTTATAATTCAAAAACGGAGTGTAAAGAGTATTCACATTCACTATAGTAAAACTCTTTATACTGCGAGCGTGCCGTAACGTGATTTCGTTGCATTCGAGGGATTTCATAAAAGAGATTTTTGTACAAAAATTATTTGTCTTTAACACAATATATCAATATACGACAAAATCCTATTTCAAGTAAAAAAATTTACTAACTGTTTCCGCCCGGGATCGAACCGGGGGCCTTCCGCGTGTTAGGCGGATGTGATAACCACTACACCACGGAAACAGATAAATAACGTTTGACGCCGTGAGCACCTGTGACGCTGCGAAACGGTATGCTTATCAGCCATTGAAATCGAATTTTTAGAAAGTGATATACATACATACATACAAACATATCTATAATGAAAGCAAACAAAACGAGGCAGATTATATAGACTATAGAATAGAGCAGACTCTGTTTCTTTACGGATTTTGTATTTTTTTTTATGAAGCGAGTATGTATGTTAGATTAACATGAGACTCATGTGCATGTGTGTCTTTTAAAATTTGACATTGCGATACTTTGCTCTCGTCAGAGTTTACCTAATGTCTGCGGGGCTGAGCTATTTTAAAATTTATCTGCTAAATAAACTGTCTATCATCACTAGACTGTGTGGAGCTGTGGATATGCTCCAGCTGTTCATTTACATACATATACACACACATATATACATACATATATGTTTGTGTATAATTGCACAACAAATTAGTGTGGCGCAAGTACTAGTCTCTTAAAGTCGTCTAGTACCTCAAAATTAGTCCCAACTACTCCGTCATAATTGTTGGAAATACCGAATGCCTTGCGAAAATAATATAAAATTTGTCTGCGAAATACGAAAGTGTCTATTTATAAAGCAGTTGGCGGCTGTGTCGCGTGTGTGGCATCATTTATTCCATCTGCAAGTCTTCCCTTAGTAGCTCTCTGTGCCTTAAGTAAACACAAACATATGTAGGACTAGGCACAAGGCGTATGTCGTAAGTCTAAATTATAAATAATGGATTCCCTTGATCATGGGCGTGACGCTATTGCCTTGTCATGATGGCAATGCCGACACTTTTTTAGTCGTTTAGTTAGCTTCTAATTTGAGAAGATTTCAACAATTCGCATGATAAATAGATACAATTCAGTTCTACTAAACTATACATACAAGTGTATATATGTATATAAGCATATATGTATATTAATTACTTGCGACTTTTTGCTTGACTATTTCCATAAACTTTTTAAAGGCGGATTTACTGTTAGCACAAAAGTTTTAATAGCAAAGAATTAGCATTTGTATTTGCTTTTGTTTTTGCTTAATTGCAAGTGCTTTAATGGGGTTTTCGGGTGTGAAAACGTGATTATAAATATATGGGGGTTGGAATTTCTGAAACGGAAATCTACATATACAAATGTACTAACCTATATATACTTATATGCCTACAATTTGCTAAACTAATTGCCTCTAAGCAAATTAAGTCGTGCTGCGCTTGGACAGGCTTTAAAAATTATAAAATATTAGGCTATGAAACGTTTATTTTATAATATTTTAGGTTTTTTGTTAGCGCTATTGCATAATTTTAGAATATCATTTGCATTATATTTTATTTTTTAAGCGATCTCGGTGTTGACACGGAAATTGCTCAAATTATTGAGTTGAAGTTCGGATTTGGTTCTGGTTTCTTGTGAATATGATTTCGCTCTCATTTCAAACAATTGCTCCAGAAAACAATGAAATCATTTAAGCTAAAGGTATTCAAAATGGTGACATTGGGAAAGATCGAACTGTTGATGACTGATTTCCAGGTTTTCAAATTTTATCAAGAGAGCGACTTGGGGATGATATCTACCGAAAACGGTAAAGTTGTTTATTAAGATATCTTTCTAGTTTATACAAAAACTTTTTCATCACTCTGACAGCATTGATATACATATAACGGGTGATCCAAGTAGAGGTACTCTTTTCAATTGCTATTTTTTTGACAGATCACGCGTGAGTAGTGTTAAGCTGTCATGTTATTTTTGTTCAGCATTGTTTGGCAGTTCATCGTGGAAAGACTTACGCCTGAACAACGTTTACAAATCGTTCAGCTTTATTACGAAAACTTACGTACTGTAAAAAATATGTTTCGCGAACTTCGCTCAACTTATAGTCAACATAATCGGCCTACTGAGCGAACTATTCGCAATACCATCACCTATCTTGAGACCCAGTGAAGAAAATATAGCAGCCATAGCTGAGAGTGTATACGAAGACTGTGGAGAGTCAGTTCGGCGCTGTTCCCTGCAACTCGGACTGACGTATGAAACGACTGCGCGCATTTTAGGTCGAGATCTTAAATTTAAAGCGTATAAAACCGCTTGAACTTCCCAAGCGACATCGCTTCGTTCTATTGGTTCTTGCAAAGTTCCAAGAAGATCCGAAATTTTCGAGCTTAATTTGATTCAGCAATGAGTCTCATTTCTGGCTAAATGGATAAGTGCAACATGAAAAGATTCGAGAGCTATCATTTCATACAGAAAAAACATCGATTCGGTCCATATTTCATGATGCTGGTGAGAACGTAATCGCCAAAAGCGACTGCTATCTCGCCATGATAACCTACTATTTGATGACTGAACTTGAAGCTCGTTATCTTGGTGACATTTGGTTTCAATACATTTCAACTTTCCACACATCGCACAAGTCAATGGATTTATTGCAAAGTCTAAAGGCTATGCCGACAATTCCGCTTTGAATTAGGTCTTGAAGCAAAACATCATATACTTAAAGTATGGACCATCTGAGACGTAGCCGCGGACACCATTTGAAAAAAAAAAAAAATTCTAAAAATAAATACCAGGGAATGTCCTTTCAAATGATAATAAAAATTTCCAATTAAATATGAAGTTTCTCTGTTTTGTCTTTAAAAAAGAAGGGAACCTCGAAATGGGTCACCCTTTATTAGGATAATCTTATATCTCTCTCGGATATTATTTGCAGCATCATTTAGTGAACGAGACTATTTCAGTGCATTTTTGTATAAAATAAATTTTTAAAATTTTCTTTATTAGGTCAGAAGCTGTTCCGACGAATACGGCAAAGGCTAAGTACTAAGAACAATTACATTCTCATGATCGGATCATTAATGTGGAATATACTATCTATCTGTAACTAGTATATAGTTGTTTCCCAAATCATTGATATAAAGTAGCTCAGGCAGCAAGGAAGAAGTGATTAAAAAATTATCTTGGAACAATGACTCTTTTGGTATTCAAAGGTGTTGAGTAAAATCAAAAGTACATCAAAAGTTGAAAACAATGTCTCCGCACCAGCTAATTAAATTTTATATGTTATTTTACCGAGTAAATAATGGAAATAAAAGTAAGGAAATTTGTAGTTTTTGTCCACAGAGCGTTGACATAACCTCTAAATTTAAGTGTATTTCGCCGAAATGAGTGAGTATTACCTTCAAATCACAATTCCAAACAAAATAACATCTTGTGAGTGCTTTCTCTGGTGCCCAAAATATATTTTCTCCCGAAAAACTATCATTTATTATTTTTTTGATTTTACATTAGTTTAGTATTTGTACCTTTAACAGTAAGAATTGTTCGATTTTAATTTAAAGATGACATACAGAGGAAGTATTTTAATTACTAAGTGAAAGATAGGTACTTTTTAAGATATATGTAGTATGTCTTCAAATATACAAATTGATAGTTGTTTTTGAGCAATGCCTGCAAATTTTTGTTGAAAACAATGTTGTAATTTCCATTGATTTTTGCTACATTACTTGCTGCTATCAACATATGTATGTGTGTTAGTTAGCAATATTTGGGTGTTTGTTTACGCTCTCAGCTTGATATTGAAACCTGTTTTTAAAGCAGAAGTGTTGTACAGCACGTATTGCCGAAAAATATGTCAACACTAACAATAATTTGTGTATTTCAATATATCAGACTAATTGGCGGTACTTTGGAGCTGCGCTTATTGCGATTGTCAAATTTCTAATGTACGTGTTGTACGAAGTTAAATTGCGAAATATGTTGCAAGTCATGCCACAAAGCAAAAACTAATCGGGAATAATTTTTCGTGAAAAAATGCTGATTTGAATTTCATTCCATTAATACATGAGAATATCACTTTTGTTGATTAGTATATGTTTTTGGGGGGATTTACAAGGTGTCACGTATATTATTGTATACTTATTATATAAACGAACAAGGAGAGGAAGAACAAGGACTAGAGGCTAGACTGGAAAACTGACAGAACATTGGAGTTAATTGCGAACATAAAATGAAAAATGGTGAGGAGCTTAGGTGAGGGGATTAATCAATCCTAGGCTAAGAATGAAACAAAAGGTACCTATTTCGATAGCGAAATTAAAAAATAGTATACAAACACGAAATATTCAGCTCAAGGTCCGGAGATACTATATGGCCGAATCAGTCTTATTCTGTATTTGAATGTCAGAACGATTGTTATGTGAAACTTTTTTACGCGAGTTCGAAGGTTTGACATTGTTTATGATGGGTAATAAACAGTTTACGTTAACTAATTTATAGACTAGAACTATAAAAGCTACTTAATTTTATGAAAGAGCGTAATTATGCTCTTAGCAAAGCCAATTTGCGAATAAACCATGGTATGTTAATGGTAACCATTTTACACAATAACACATTCTTACTATTCTTAGAACGTTTATAATTTCAAGTGCATCAGTGCATTTCAAGTGAACAAAGCCAATCATTGGAAGTTTCCGCTTTCCGTCATGTCAAACCTTTAAACGAAGCGAATGAGCGAATATTGGCCCCTAGGTTCAATTTCGCTAAGTGCAGAAAATAATGCACTACATGAGGAAGTCAAGTAAGACAAGCAAATGCCTTGAAAACCGATGGAAAACAGAGCTTTGTAAGAAAATACAAAAATAAATCGATTTGATTCGAAAATACCGAAGTGAAGAGAACACATGTAATGATATGGACTCTTGCGACTTGCTAGGACCAAAGTTAGGTGCAAAAGACTAACCAGAGGATCGGAATCCACGCACTTTTATTTTGGTTTGTTAGAGTAATGAAAAAAATTTCATTTTTGGCATTAAATTATATGAACCTTATGTTATACGTTCAGTTAATTTTGACGACAGTTTGAGTATCTTATATATACTATCTCTTATATATACTATCTCTTATAGAGGTTTTTACCATTTTTTTGCCAATAATACATGCAATTAAAGGGGCACAGGCTAGATGTTAAGGTTTCATCAAGGTTCCTCACATACAATCACAATCATATAGAGTAAAGTCAATTGGGCGTTCAAAAATTCTAATATTAGTTATGTGGGAGCTAGGTCAATTTTTCGTTCAAGTTTATCAAGTTATCCAGGCACCCGGAAGTTCGAAAGTCATTATATTAGGTATATGGTTGCTAAGGGAAGTATTAATCCGATTCCGATTTTTGAAACACCGACATAATATTAACAGGAAAGAATATTTCTGAATTTTAATAGTAAATCTGACACATTGGCCAATGTTTTGGGTAGCTGTTACTTGATTTATACTCAGTTTGGCTTTCAATTTCATAATGAAATGACCTGCTCCAGGGTAATGTTTACGAATTTATTAACACAATTATGATACTCTTACCGGGACAAATGTTTTCAGCGTTGATGTTCACTTTTGATTGAATGAGTATCTTAATAAATAAAATTTTTGCATTTGGAGTGTTGATAATCAACAAACCATTTTTAGGAGACCGTTACATCCTCAAAAAGTCACTGTTTGCTGTGTTCTATGGGAAGAGGTAATTATTGGTCCACATTTCTACAAAAATTAATCCGGTATAATGTTAGAATCTATGAAGCCATGCTTAAAGACTTTTCCTGAATTGGAGGATGTTGTTGTAGATAACCTTTTGATCCAACAACACGGCGCTTACACGCCATAAAGCCAAGGAAGCTATAAATATCTTGAAGGAAACTTTTGGTGACAACTTTTTTGGTAGAACTATTTTTCTTGCGAAATTGCTTGATTACGCAGATTAACCTTTTCTTTGAAAGAAAATGTTTGGCGCATTATTGCTGACATGCTTCAATTGCTTCAAGAGGTGATCGAAAACTGGGCCTGTCGGCTGAAATTTATTCGAGCCAACCGCGGCGATCACTTGACCGAAATTACAGAAAAATATGTCCGCTTGGTGGCAAGGCCTATAGGAAAGTTTTACTAGACGATTTAAAGAATCAATCTAATAACATGGTTTAACTTTTTTATAACATTTTCTCACTAAAAAGTGTACGAAAGCTGCATCATCAAGTACACAACCAATTCATAAAGTTGTGTTAAATGCGTCGACAAACAAATAAAGTCAATCAATATTAGCAAACCGTGAAATAGGCGTGTATGTGAAATAAATTTGCGAAAAACTGAACAATAAAATTAAATATTTAATAAAAAATATTTACTTACCATTACATATTATATATGTTGTATATATAATATATGAGACATATATTGTACGTGGTCAAGAAATACGTCAAAGTTTGCAAACAAATGATTTCAAGAGATGCACATGATAAATGATATGTCAATAATGGAAAAAAACTGGAAAACAAAATGTAAAAAAAATGAAAAGAAGATAAAGCTAATACAAAAAAATTTCTCCACACGGAGCATCTCGAGGAAAATGATTGACTGTTTTGCCGGAGTACTTGGTTGCAGATTCAGAATTATATGACTGTTGACCCAGTTTTAGAGTTTTCAGTCAGCATAAGTTTCACGGGATAAAGTTAACCGGCAAGATAGGCTGTATTAATTTCTCAGTTATTTGGATTATGTTCAATTTATTTATGGAAATTTCTAAGAAAATTTTCAAGTAAATCTAAAAATAAATTCAGTGACCAAACAAAGAAAATTGGCGTTAACTCGTTAATCGGTCGGTACATAGTTTTTTGTGCCGCAGTGACAGGCACTGCCAGTACAAAATAGCTAAATTCTATAACTGTTTACATCTCCATTTCCAAGATACCAATATTTATTTAATTTATTTGCCAAATGATCGCAAAAACGCACGCTAATGCTTTTGACCTCATTATGGAAATTTTATACGATGATTTTAAAAATTCACCAGCTTATTAGTGCTGCGGAGCATACATTTATTTTGTAATCCATTTCGGTGTGTTAAGTGAAAGTTGCTTGCAAAACAGTGATGAATTGCTAACGCCTTAAGGCTTAACACTTCAATTTGTTTTGGATATTTGAGCAGCTCATCTCAGCAAAGGTTGGGCAGAGCTCAGTAGCATTTCAATGGTTATTATGTGGGGGGGTTAAAGCGGGTATCTTTCTATAATAGGCTTATTATGTTGAATTTGAAAATCAATTGTCAGAGAAAGTTGTTAATCAAATTTGCTTTCTTAAAACTTTCTTATTGACAGTGTATTTAAATTATATATTATTGAGCTGTGTACCGTTTTCTTTAGGGGTCAATTTAGCAAATATTGACACCAAATTTGAGCGGAGGGAAGAATACGAAATTTAAACGTTTAGAGTCATTGTAACATGTAAATGAGCCTAAATGGCCAAAATCAGTAACAGAATAGATTAAAATGTAAATTAGACTAAATTTCCAAAATCAATACTGGAATTGATTTTGTAAAAAAACTAAATTAATTTTAATTCAGGTATTAGTATTATACCTATTTAAGTTTATTAAGTTTGCCATGAAGTTGTGATTTGAATCGATTTAGGCTTTTTGATAGTCAGTCTGAATGTAGTTATGTCCCAAAAAGTGCGTCTTGTAGCTAGCGGATTTCCGAAATAATAGCCTTTAGTTGGTTAAAATGCGTGTCATTTCCTAAACTAATCGGTACTGTGGTCGTGATCTTAAGGCTTTAAGACGGATTAAACGGAGCCAAATCTTTGTAAATACGGGGGTTGATCGATGGTTTTCATTGCGTTTTTGGCTTTAAATTCGGTCACAATTCCACTATTTTTGAAAAAAATGCATACATCTAAATCATTCGAACGGACTCGTGAAAGAAGTTGAGCTCTCTTGCCATCTCTCTAACACTTGCCATGACGATCATATCCTTCACTTTTTTAATATTTTCACCAGTTGAAAAGGTCGAAAGTCGTCCAGAACGAGGCATGTGTTCATTGATCTCTCGACCGTTTTTGAAGGCTTTGTATCACTCGTAGGCTGGTGTTTTTGATACAACTGAATCACCGTTATTCTCCTCCAACATTCGCAACGATTGAGACAAATTCTTTATTCGATATTTTTAGCCATAGTAAAAATAGCCATATTAAAAAGTTGTACCCCTTACCGGGTGCTTTTTTATCCCAATGTATCTTCATGAACTCAAAAAAGTAGTATGATATTCGAGTTAAATTTTCAATTAACTCTAGTTAGGCTATTTCTACTATCGAAGCGTGTTTAATGGTCTAAGACATGCCTCAAAAGAAAACATATTCTCTTAAATCTACATACATACATACATACATAGATCTGCGTGCGTTTTAAAATATATTTGCGGTCCACTGCATATTGAACTTGCTTATGGGTTAATGAACCTCAGTCAATCAACTTCAAATGCAAGTTCAACAAATGCTTTTCTGATATTGTGAGCAGAACTTCTGACTGTCACGGCTGAAGAATTGATAGTTAATTGCTGCTCCACACAACTAGTAAATGCCCGTCGAAAGAGTGGGGGAGTGGCTCCACATCAATTCAATGTAAATACGCACTTTTATTTCTATTTTGTATTGCAAGCCAGGCTTATCAGCTGCAGTAATTAATTGTATGCTAAATAGTCATTATAAATCTATAAACACTTATGTTTCTAAGTGTACGTGAGTGTACGTGTGTAGGTGTAATGAGTGTCATATAAATAGTTATTATCTTTTACTGCGACATTACTGTTTGCTGGTATCAGCTGGCATTCATCTCTTTATGCCCGCAGTACCATTTAATCATGCTTTAATACTTTCAATCATTGTTGCTGTATCAATTGGATAGTTAACGGGACGTGCTGTTGCGACGGAGCTATCAATATTCTGCGACATTGTCAATCACGGAATATGAAAATAATCTGCTAATAACCGTTTACATATATGTATGTATATGTAATCATATGTGATTCACCGAGAGTGACTGCTGGTGTATTGGTGGCAGATTCGCATCATTAACAGCCACACCATCGCCACTGCGCTGCACAATCGCCGTGAGCAGCAGCTCGTCATCATCACCGACGTGTGATAATCACTATTCACTTTGAGACGACATTAAAGTTGCGACTGACAGTACCAATCCATCAATAAAATTTTTTATTTGTCGCCCAGAACAGCACAGCGCGTTCGCGATACGCTTCGTTTTAACTGGTTTGCCGTTTAGCCGCGTGACAGTCCGTTGTTCGCAGTTACGCTACGAGCGGGTGCGCAGCAAAAAAATGTAAAGGTAGTTAACGGCAGCATCCAGCATTTGTTGCCGGCGCTATCACCGAGCTGGTAACTTTCCGTGCGTAGCTGAGTCTCACATTTTGTTTTAATTTTGCAGTCTCTTCGGGCTATTTATAAACTAGAGAGCTTGGTGCAACGTTGGATCCCTTGGTTGATTGGCTGATGGTTAACTGTTGTTGGTACATGTTTATTCTAGTGCGTTTTTATGATCCTTTGTCTTGTATTTATAGACATTGTTCATAGTTTTTTGTTGTTTTTGTATGTACATACATATGTATGTATGTATTTCCGTAATTTGTTATCCAAATTATATGTTTTTTCATTTAACCTATTTAAATTGGGTAGGTAAACAGAAAATTTCATATAAATATGTATGTACTAATTATCTATGACGATTACACTGGCCTACAAAAAAAAAATTTTTGTTTGGTGCAGCTCGGTAAAGTAGGTAGTATTAACTGTATTGCTGCTACTGGATGTCAGCTGACAGCTCTGGTTTACCTACAAGTCTTATTTTAATTTTTTCCGGTTTTATTCAAAGTCTGTCAATCTGCTTATCACTTTTATGAGATTAATAGTACACATTTATTATGGAAAGTAAGTCGAGTAGTTGCAGTAATGATCCTGACAAGTTTTGTTATAATAGATTGTCAAAAAAGTCTTGCGGTATTTTCTCTAGTTGGCGCTGAAAGCGCGTAGTTCTAGTTTTTGGAAAGCTCATTTCACGCGCTAACACGATTGATTGTCGTTTCTTTTAAGTCGTTCGTGAGTTATAGCGTCGCAAATATGGAGCAAAATAAAGAGAAAATACGGCATATTTTACAGTACTACTACGATAAAGGCAAAAATGCATCTCAAGCCGCCAATAAAATTTGTGCAGTTTATGGACCCGATACAGTTTCCATTTCCACCGCACAACGATGGTTTCAACGTTTTCGTTCTGGTGTAGAGGTGGTCGAAGATGCGCCACGCTCCGGAAGGCCTGTCGTCGAAAATTGCGATAAAATCGCTGAATTGGTCGAAAGAGACCGGCATAGTAGCAGCCGTAGCATCGGTCAAGAGCTGGGCATGAGTCATCAAAAATTCATTTCAATTTCAATAAAAAAAAAAAATCAATAAAAATACCGCAAGATTTTTTTGACAACCCATTATAACTAACGCACGCTGACAGTGCTTTCCGAATATGCTTGAAGCTTTCGAAGTTTATCACTTTTAAGAGATATGAGTGTGTTTATGCCAAAGTTTTTAAGAAAGAGGTTCTGAAAAAATTTGCTCACAAGCAGCTCGCCTGAAAAAACATTTTAGAACAATGCCATTTGAAATATATCGTAACTAATCATAAGCTTCTTTCTGAACTATATTAGCGACCGAAAGTTCCAATATTACATCGGAGAAGAACTCGAGACAAGGAGAAGAAGAATGGAAACATTAATTGAACAACGAGTTGAATCGCGGATACAGCAGTTTTGAAAATATTGCAGAAGTATTTTTAGGAATCTCTCTTATCACGAACAAAAGCATTTACGTGCCACAAAACCTTAAGTGAAGGTCTTGAAGTTGTCGAAAACTTGCCTTATGAGAGTCGTTCATTACCCATTAATGACGCTGACATCGCCTAATCCTTACACGATGATTTTTGGCAACAGAGAAACAGCAGAGGTTGTCAAAATTTTTTATGGATCGGTTCAACTGGTTTTGGTGAATGTTTTGGATATGAAGTGGGTCAGTGCCAGACTTGTACTAAAAATCCTTAGTCCTTTGGAAAAACGTCATCGAGTAGAGGTTGCAAATGAGATGCTTGCCAACGTAGTTGAGTACCCTAAAGTTATCAAACGCCTCATTACTGGCAACGAGTGGTGGCTCTATTCAAACGGTTCGACAATCTAGCGATTGTGTTCCAACATGAAATCGTAAATGCTCATTGGTTTCTTTGCTTACCGTAATGTGATTCACCATGAAATCATTTCATAGAGCCAAACCGTTAATAAGGCCGTTTTGTTAGATTTGTGAATAGAAAATTCATGGAATTTTCACCACGATAATGCGCCGTCAAATTCTAACATGGCTTTGACTATTGAAAACCCTTTTTCCCCAGTCCGGATAAATTTTGATCATATGGTAGTTTTCAGTTACAATTTTCTTAAGCTGAATGAGTGACGAAAGTGTTGCCAAAAGTCCTGAAAAGTTTGGTCTTCAATTTTAGCTCTAACATCCAGTAGGAGGTAAGAACAATAGCATTCGTAGAAGAATTTGAGATTGCTACATTTGCTAATATATTAAGTAAAATTTAGAACTAGGGCATATAAGGTATACGAGTATATGTTTTTCAATGGCTAAATTTCATAACATTTGGCCAAGGTGAGCACAGGAGTCATGTGGCGAATCTCTAAGTGCCATTCACTTGGGAGTGGCCAGAAAAGCTTCTTTTAAATATTGTTTAAGCAGCTCACGACTTCCGGTTTTAGACCAAGTATGCTCTGGGTAACCAAAGAACATCCATTTGAAGGCGTTGAGAAGGCGAATTATCTCTCCATGGTTGCGCGCTGGGTTTGGGACCAGAAATAAGAAATGCCCCCAATAAAAGGCAAACAACAGCTTCGGATGAGAAGAATTAAGGATAATGATTTAAGGGAATTCGCCTGGAATGTCCGGTACCTTAATTGGGAAGGTGCCGCTCCCCAGCTGGTTGATGTCCTCGTTAGAGTGAAGACTGGCATCACCGCCGTCCAAGAAGAGCGATGGACGGGACAAGGACTGAGACGAGTAGGTCCTTTTGGAATTTGGATTTTACTTTATAAGACGAGTAGGTCTTGGAATTCACCCCGGTGGATGAACGTCTAGCCATAATCCGCATCAAAGCGAAGTTCTTCAACATATTGCTGATTTGCGCCCACACCCCGACTGAAGAGAAGGACGATTTATCATGGCACTGATACATGACTGTCGTAAATTTTCCACCATCAAACTATTGTTAAGAATAGTTATTCACTCTTCTCTTATATTAAAATGGTATTCAAAGAAGAAGGTTTAGCACTCTATACTTGTTGCACAGTTCAGACAAACATCGTTATGGATTCTAGAAAGGTAACTTTTGAAGCACATATGTCTATTTAGTGCTCATAAAATATTTGGGTCAGGAGGAAATCCAGGTACTCATGTTGTCCGTTTATTCATGCATTGATGTTCGGATATTACGCCGGCATTGGATGATGCTTGTCACAATTGCTGCCACATTTTGATACTTTTGTTTTTGCCTCTACTCCGGCATCTATGTAAATCTGTGTTTCATTCTAATACCGATTTTTTATGAATTTTATATCCTTATCAGCAAATAATTTCCTATCTCTAACTCTATCCGCATCAGTATCAATATCAGACAATGTATGCAGATTTGTGTATCGGTATCTGCATCTTGGTCCGCTCATATGTATTTACCGAAACTGTAACTGCACATCTACATTTATCTGTATCTTCGCAGTGTTTTTACGCAATCCACTTCACTTCGCTTATCTAGCACAACGACTATCCATCAACTCGATGGGCCAGCAAAAAAGTGTGGATTTCTATTCATTTTAAGCGTTTATTTGCGCACATTGTCAGCTCGGAGTGGGTTCAAAAGCTGCGCCCAAGGGCTTTCTGTATGCTTCAATGCATTTCATGCTTCACACACCATGACGCGACTGCAAAATTTATTTAATTGCGGTTGTAGAAAATCAGGCAAACAATTGGTGGTTTCAATTTAACACTAAATAACAATAATAATGATGAAAAGAAAAAATAAAATAAAAGAAAAATTAATTAAAAAAAATCTTCATTAATAATTATGACTATTGATACTACACACAAATGCAAATAAAAAGAAGACGGGCCTTATTAGTATGCACCGCATAAGGAAGATTTGCGGAAAGTGAGAAAAAAGCAAAATTATTGCTGGCAACAATTGCTCACGTTGCGCTCAATCAACGCTTACTAAACAGCTGTGCAGCTTAACTGCATTTTGCTGCGGCTTGCACACTTCATCACACGCTTTGCCCGCCATTGTTTTTGTTGCATAGTCATAAAGTGTGTTGATTGTGTGTGATTAACGATTGTAATGATAAGCTTATTAACGGTATGTCATTACAGTGATTAACGAAGTGCATTTGGCGGCGTCGTACAGCTTTAAATATGTATGCAGGAAAGCTGGTACTACGTTGGTCCTCTAATAGGTGCGTTATGGTCTAACATAAGGGGCACACAGTTGTGCAGAAAAAACACTTTTGCAAAGCACTGTAGGTGCAGCTATTTTGCACCTCAGCAGAAGCGCAGAAGTCATGTTTAATCACAGCCATGACTTGTAGAAATTGCATAAATTGTTGCTCGAGCAATTCGAAAAATTGGCAATTATTTTAATATCATGGAAACGTGAGTGATTTTATTGGTTATTGTGTCGTTAAAAATGCATTTTGCCGCGTCTGCTTCGACTCGCACATGCTCGAGCGTGTGCGCTGGCTTGGCGTCTTTGAACCGCTGGCTGGTAAATATTTTTAAGTCCACATAAAGTATTGTGTTTATAAAATGTGGGTTTTTTTGATATTTCTATTTGCATCTAAATTTTTATACAAATATAATTTTTTTGCCTTAAAGTCACATTTGTCTATTTATACAAAATAGTATATAAGTATGTATGAATTGTTATTCCAAGCCACACACACCACTACCGGCGCCGATAATTTGGCTACCGCATCGACCGTGTGACGTTTCGTACATTTGCATTTTATATAAGTTCTTTGAACTTTTGCATTTTCAAAACAAATTTTGATAATTGCTGAGTTTGTTTTTAATATTAAAATCAAATTTCATTTCGGATGTAAATAAACTCAAACACAAATTGATTTTTATTTGTTTTGAAACAGGAAGCCTCGTTATCTGCATGTATTTAAGTATGCAATTCCGATTTGAAAAATTTTGACCTGCGTTTTTATAGTAATTTTGAAATGAATATTCAATAAGTTATATTTGTTATATAAATATACAATCGTTTATACATATAATTATATAATTTTAGTTTAGGCGGGAGTTAATGTGTCTGGCTCTTATAAGGTTAATCACATGAAAACGCACGCATTTTAAGACTGGATAACTTTTGAAAGTCGAAAAAGTATTTTCGTATTTCTAATCAAATTTCAACTTATTTTTTTATTGTTATACTAATAAATAAATAAAAAAAAATGTATACCATTTTGGTCGACCACTTTTTGCCATTTTTCCGCTAGAAACATTATTCCATCAGTGTAAAACTTTCATCAAAGTAAGTCGAAAGTCGAAAGTCGAAATTTCGAAATTTCCTGAACGGAATTGAGCGAACCATTGTTGTGCTACACGAATTGATACCACATCGTCTTCGTAAACTTCACAAATTTCATTGGCGGCTTGCGTGGTATTGTTCCCTTTTTCCAGTGGCGTAGCTAGGGAGGGGCCAAGGGGGCCGTCGCCCCGGGCGCAACGTCTTGGGGGCGACAAAACGGTCTTCGCTGTTTCTTAAAATTCAGAAAAATACTTCAACAATTTTGTTTACAAAATTTATTATAAAAGATAAAGAGTTGTACACTCACAATGTAATAATCTGAATAACAATGAAAAATATTAATTTTTACTCGAATACTCTTCAGTCTTTGAATTTGTCTTATATCTTTTGGCTTATTCTTTCTTAAAAATAGTGATAGAACTTAAAGATGCACTTTTCTAGCTTTGCCTAGCGACGTGTCACTCTCACAGTTACCCTATGTTTTGAATGTAACAAATACTTTTATTTCTCCAAATTTTCAAAAATTGTATTTAAAAGCTCCAATTCGGGCCAAAATTCCCGAAAATTGTGTCAAAAGTGTACAAGATATAAGGCGAAAATGGGTTTTTTCTATGGCTTTTAATAAGATGTCTTGTAAATTTACTATCAATTTCCTCAAAAACCGTACTGTGAGAATTTTGGAACTTCAGAATGTGCGTGGCTTCTAGTTCCTAAATTTTATATACTTAATATGGAAGATATTTTGTAAAAATTCACTTTTGTTCGCACCACCTCATGAAACTTGTAGGTAGGTAGATAAAAGGGGGCGGCATGAACATCCTTGGCCCCGGGCGCCCGAAGTTGTAGCTACGCCCCTGCCTTTTTCATACAAAAATTTCAAAATATAGCAAATTCCTTTATTATTTTCAATCATTTTTGAACAGCTGTTACTTTTTTTCAGCTTCCCTGAATTTAATTTCTTTTTGGTGAATTGAAGCTTAAAATCTCACCTTTCCAACACTATGTGGTTTGGCACAATCAATATGATTGGTAGCACTGGTGATATATGACTGCAACAACATCTAGAAACAATTTACCAAAAGAATTTTTCGATTTCGCAATATGTTTTGTATTCATTATCCGTATTATTAAAAAAGTTTCAAACCCGATGCGAAGTTAAAGAAATTAGAGAATTTTTTTCGACGTCAATAACTTTTATTTTGAAAAAGAGGTTTCCTACTCTATATACATGGCTTAATGGATCGTGCAGATAAAACCATTTGTCACTAAGATTAGTGGTGCTAAGGTAGGGAACCTAAAACAAAAAACTTTTTAAAAAATGTATGGGCCTTTGGCATGAAATTTTCAAAACTTATAATTACATATGTAAAAGTTAACCGCATAGAAGGGTTATAACAGGTAATGACGCACTATAGACGTCCACACTATAAGGTTGAGAATCTTAGCGAATGCTAGCGATAGAAGCTGAATGCATTAAACGAGGTCGAAACATCAACAACATCAACACTTCCTTATTGACTGTACCGCCTTTGTAAGAACAAGGCATAAGCATTTGGTAGCTCAGACGTTCTTATATCCTACTGAGCTGGTGAAAAAGCTTAAAATCTCACCTTTGCCCATTTTTTTCACATTTTCCATATTTATAGCATCATAGAACCAAGGGCCTAGCCTCTTGTCTGTTACATAAACATAGGTTTCAAGAAATTTGAGCGAAGAGTTGGTTTACAACTGTTCTAATAGTTACCACTTCATTAACTTTATGCGGAATTATACCTCGGTTCATCGATTTCCATTGAAAATATGAAGCTGCTCGTTCAGAGAGAGCCTCCTTTCGAGAATTGACCATCAACTCAGACAGCGGAGTGACGATATTAGCCTTGAATTCAGGGGTTCAGTCAAAGGGTGCCTAATCTCGGTACGAAACTGTCAAGCTGATGAGCTAACAAAAAAAGGCAACCTGGGCTATCGTTAGAATGGAAGCGGGTTGGTTCTCCCGTATCCTCTTGTGTTCTACTATTAGTTGGGCTTCGCGTAAGCTTGGCTATCGCTGTCGCAAAAGCCTTTTGGTCCAAGTACGATCACAATATATCTAGTGATCTCATAGTAAGTCCAGCTCTCCCTAAGTAGAAAAAAACATGAGCATAATTTCAGTCCGATATCTCAAAGACTGAGAGTCTAGAAGCTTTTTCGCTGATATGGGGTGTCACAAATTTCCTAGCAAACTTAATATACCCTGTTCAGTGTCTAGTTTGTCTTTTAAGAAATTAAGGTTATAATTCTATCAAAAGTCTTGGATAAGTCTCTAATGATATAATAACAATGTCATTCTTTCTTCATACTCAAACATTACAATGTATAATTCAATTAACTGATTGGCATTTAAAATTGTTTTTTTTTTTTTGTAATTTACGCAATTACTGAACTTTACAACTCAAAATGGTAGCAACTAAATTGGCCATTATTCAATAACGCCACCCAAAGCACATGAATATGTATTAAGTGTGGTAAGATCTCGCACAGCGGAATATTCCAAAAGGTAAGCGAAGTTAATTGCACATTCTAGCACTAATTGGTGAGGCAAGTATGTGCATAAGAGCGCTCACAAAACCGCTATTATAAGGCAAAGCAACGATGTACTAGTGTGTGATCATCTGTGTGTGTATCCGAAGGGAATTGTTCGCATATTAACTAAATTTGCTAACTAATATGTATTTCTGCAAGCTTACGATGATTTTGTCGTGCAAATTATTTGAGAATTTGTTGGAAAATTGCTTTAGCAATTTGATGCCAGCTGCTGTTGTTGTTGTTGTTGTTGTGGAGTGCAGCGTGCGAAACCAGAAATCAATTTGTACATGATATAATCTTTCGGAAAAATAATTGTCCAAACAAGCAGCAGCAGCAGCAGCAACAACAATAAACAATAGCTTACCGAAGCAGACAAGTGTTTGTGGTTAATATTGCAACAGCAACAACTGCAACTGTTGGACGACGGTGTGTGTAAGACGCCATTACAACAAAAACACGCAATTCAACGATTAAGTAATTCTTGAATTTTCTATATGATTATATGTTGTAAAACAAATATTAGATGTTAATGCATAATTGGGCGGGCGGCCTGAAGTCGCATGCTGTGAGTGACGTCTGAGGTGTGGCTAAGTGGCGTAACAGATGTTCAGTTTGTCATCTGCGCTTAGCTTAATTAAAGCTGCTTATATGTAAGTTAAAGAAAAAAGTGCAAATTAAAAAAAAAAATAGAAAAAATGGTTAGTTCGCTATATACCCTTCACGAGTGCTTTCTTATACTCTAAAAGGGTATAAAAACAATTTGCTTAATTTTCATTGCTCACTATGCATGGCAGCTATATGCTATAGTGGCTCTATCTGTACAATTTATTTAGAGATTGTAGCATTATCTGTGTTAACAATCTGTGCCAAATTTCCTGAAGACATCCTGTCAAACAAAAAAGTTTTCCATAGAATATCTTGATTTTGCCCGTTCAGTTTATATGACAGCTATATGCTACAGTGCTCCGATATAAATATTTCCGACTAATGAGCAGCTGCTTGGAGAGAAATAAAATGCATAAAATTTCAGATCGATATCTCAAAAGCTGATGGACTATTTCGCGTAGTCAAATTGTCATTGAGAGTCACGCTGATCGCTGACCCATCATATTTACATATGTTTTACGATCTCCGACGTTTTCGTCTGGGTGTTGCAAACTGCCTCACAAACTTAATATACCCTGTTTAGGGCATAAAAATTAAAAGTGCTGTCACTTCGTTACAAAAACTATTGTTGTTTGTATGCTTGCATGTATGTATGTAGTACGCCTTTATGTTGCTGCTGCTAAGTTCGTTTATGCTGTGGTTAGCATAGTTTTACCTTTTGTCACGCCAAATCACCAGTTTAAGTAAATAAAACAAATATTTTTCGCACATTCACCAAACCCAAATCGAGTTGCAAGCTTTGTTTTTTGCATTTGCTGTTCACAGTTCATAGTTTTGGTTTCTTACAGCTTTGCGGTGCTATTTTCTATGTTGACAAATATGAACAAAGCATCTGCCCATAACAGGTTGGTTAAGAATTGTGGCACAATAGGCAAACAGTGTGTAATAAAAAAATGTTACTACATAAAATGCGAAAAAGTTTTTATAGAAGTTAAAGTTGCCGAGGTAGTGTTTAAAACTTTCTGATGAATATGTTGAACGAAAGGAAGAATAGGTTACAAAAATTTTTTTTTGTTTTTTGGAAGTCATCAAATGTACCAAATGTATCAAAAGCACCATAATATTTATTTATTTTTTATTATATTTTTTATTAAATCCATATTTTTATGGACTTGAACGGAGATTTTTAACGCTAGCTTATACTTCTTTATACTTTATGTAAATTTCATTAAGTAAGCGAGTCAACTGCGAAGTGGCCGTTTCGGATGACACTCACTGAGATCGAAGGGATCATGATTTAGTCATTGTTTATCCTATTTCTTGTCAACGCTCTAACTTGTACATCCGTAAACATTTTCCCATGGCGAAAAAGTTAGAGAAGGTATTCAAATGTAGATATTTGAAAAAATCGAGATTAATTCGATAATTTAGGTATCCAAAAATATCTCTTTAAAAGAATTTTTCAAAATTTTAATTATTTCCGAAATTTTTGGCATTTTAGTGTCGGTACAAATGGATCGGCTTAGCAGACGACGAAACTTTACGCATGTTTTTCTTGAAAAATCTTTGTTATAAAGCTCTCTACCGCTCCTGTCTCGGATTTGAGAAAATTTAAGTTTAAGTATTTTTAAAAAATTCAAAAATGTAAAAAAATTAGATCACTACAATGGTTGGAACTATGTCAACCAGGAAGCACAATTTGTTTGAAGCCCTCACGCCACCTTCCTGTATATCGAGGAGTTTTTAATTTTTTATACTCTCGCAAAATGTGGTTACAGATCATAATAGTTTTGTTCACCTATCAGTTGTATGTATGTATCTCTAAGCGAGATATACATATATAGGGGTATATACAATAATGACCATTGACTGTCTGTTTGTCCGTATGACCGTGCAAGCTGTAACTTGAGTAAAAATGAAGCTATCTCGATGAAACTTGCTCTGACATGTTTCTTGGCAAAAAAGTTAGAGAGATCGTAAATGGGCGTAGTCGGACCACTGGCACGCTCACAAAACGTCATTAACCGAAATCGTATAAAGCCCCGTAACTTAGCACTAAATTAAGACATAGAACTCTTATTTGGCACTGGGGATCACAGTAGAAAGAAGCATCTGCGGTCCTCAGTGGCTAGACCACTAAAGCTACAATAGCCAAATTCAATTGGGATAATTCCCTTAAGCAAACCTACCGACACTGTAAAAATGGGCGAAATCGGAAGATAATCTCGTACACTACTCGTTTAACGGTACTGTTAATAACATAAAATCATTAACATTTACACCCGGCTTTATGGGAGAAGGGGTGAAAATTGAAATGAAAAGAGGCACCGCTCACTCACAATCACATATCTCGGGACCCGACCGACCAATTTCGACTAAATTTGGTACATGACAATTTTCTCACATTCTTAAGCCACAGTGCGAATTCGGACTAAAACAACCTCTACTTCTCATATAGCACAATTTCAAATTCCATTTTATTCTTTCACTTTCCAGTACACAAATCAAGAATTAATTGATATAACTGAATAAAACTTTGCACTAATAATTCCCCTAAGATATGCCACCTTATGACAAAAAATGGTTCAGATCCTATGACAACTGTTCAAGCCCCCATGGATTATTAGCATTTTCAATTCTAGAATCACATCAAGAAATATTTTAAGTTGTTTACTACTGAACTTACTGCTTGACTTTAGACAGTCTTCATTACTAATTATTATTCAAAATGTTTCAACGGAACTATTATCTTTGGAAGGAAGAATAACCAAAGAAAGTACGCGAGGAAGGAAGATGAGTCACCAGACTCGTGTCGTTCCTGGTGGGATGCTACTTCTTCGACTGAATATAACCAATATAATATGCACAATGAACTATTAAGACTTTATTTAGTTTACCAGATTGTCGTGCATTTTTTAGCAGTTTCTGATAAAAATCCAAAATATAAATATAATCTGATCTTGGAAAACTGTATTCGAGTTATAGGTATATTTTATACTATAAGACTCTTCAGGGCGAGCAATTAAACAAGACATTGGCGAGAATATTTAAAGACATCATGCGTTACCTTACGAATTGGAATTAGGCTTCGATTTTTAAATAGTTTTTTAAATTTTTTCTATATGTTGTTGTTAGCTTTTTTGTTCAAGATAGTTTTGGTAGTATCTCAATACTTTTTTTATATATTATTTACCAACTTCTACACTATGAGAGACTTTTTTATTTACTCTTTAGCACAAATCCATGAAACTATAATTTTTTTAATAAATTGTTTTGCCTTCTTTTGCACTCCAAACTTAATATATTGCGCAGCATCATCGCTCGAGCAACAGCCAGTGATGGCCAGATACCACTTCTCATAACCTTCCAAAGAACGTTAAGTAATGCTGCTTATATTGCTTTTATCGGTGTTGTTGTATGTTTGTGCCTATACTTTTGCGGTTGCATCGAAGCCTTATAACATTTGTTTATTTATGCGCTGGTATCTGGTATTTCAAGTGTTTGTTTACATTTTGTTTTATGGTGTTAACCATCATTTTATGCATCCATTATACGTTATTTATTGTTGCATTTGTTTTTGGACATAAAAATAGTAAAAATTGGTAAAATACGTTCCACTTGCGCTAGATTTTCAGCACTTTGCTTAAAATTCACGGCGCATGCTTCGCGTTCATGTGATGAATTGCTGATTGCGTTTAGCCACAAAGCTGCCAACGATTGCGAACGAGCGCGACGGCAAAAAAGTCAATATTAGCATAAAACATTTTATTAGTTGTTTAAGTGCTTACCACTTTTGTTTTCGTCATTTGCTTAATTTATTCGGTAAATTTTTTGTGACTACCCGTTTTTTGCCAAATTAATTTCTTTCTATTTTTACCTTTTTTCACTAGCGATTTCCGCCTTTGTATTCACAAAATGGGGTTTTCGGCAAAAGAGTTGAATAAAAAATTAGTAGAAATTGAAGATCAAAACAAAATCGTGGCGCTTAAAAGTAAGTGTTCATCTAAGCGCAAAATCGGTCAGACAAAATTAATTTCAATTATTTAATTAATGCAGTAAACTCGAAGCAAGTTATTCGAAATTGATAGACAATTATGCAATTTATATTGTTGTTTGATAACTTTGACACTTTTACGAGTTTGCTTAACATATCTACAAAGCTATTAGCTATAAAAATTCAGAACGAAATTTCTGAGGTCCTAAGAAACGTCTAAGTACGGCCGTTCGACAAGTATTTAGCCAAAAAAAAAAATCGAACATTTCAGAAAAATTACGTTTTATAAATAGACTATCCGATCTTGCACCCACTTCCTTAACTCGTCTGAAAAATATGTTTACCAGAGTTCTGCAAAGTGGCCACATCTGTTAAAAGCGGGGAGTAAGGTTCCATTTTTAAGTTTCATTCAAGCAATTTTACCGCTACGGCGGTTGAGCCGGTACGTTATCATGGGAGAAACGATCTATTTTCTTCGTATGATGGAACTGTTCGTTTTTTACACAGCAGGTTAGAAGGTTAAAGTCCACTGTTCCGGTTGTTCGTTGGCCTCTGGTGTATAACATTGGATACATATTTCAACGGCGGTCATGAAACACCTTTGGATTGCGCTTAAACGGTATCTTGCACTGATGTGAAGTGGCGTTTGTTGTCTGGAGTGAGAAAATTGACTAATAACGCCTACCGTTTCTTAACCCATGTTGTTTTTTCATATGGCTATTATCTCTAATATTTTAAACACCTTCAATCATCACTGACTTTGGTCACATTATCCTCGATTATAACTGTTTTCGCGTCGTTGAAATTTGTTAAACCGATTGTAGACTGTGTCTTCTCCCCCAGCGGGCAGGGGTAGAAGGTATGCCTGTCGTTAGAGGCGACTAAAATCTAATAATGCACTGTGTCTGTTACTTCAACATAGTCTTGTCAGAAATAGTGTTATAATATTCAGCTTGAACTGATATTACAGACTATGAATGAGGATCCTTTTAGAGATATTTGAAGTTCAAGCGACAAATGTCACTTGTCATTGAGTTTGATCGGTGCTGAACTGGTAATAACAAAAGCTACTAGATCTGGCCGGAGACTTAAATCTAGAGTTCGGTCTAATATGCTCATTGGGTTTGGCCCTTTGGTGAGATTCGTGGTGGCTATGGTTTAAGCCTAAAGGCAGGTAGTATTGAAAATTCAGTTCAGTGTGAAGTCGCACCGCGACCGGGTGCCGGACCCACAGCACAAAGGTATCCCTTTAATCTGAAAATTTAGAACAAAATACTTGCAAAGTCACTGTAGATATTATGAAAGAGTTCTATGATGTGACTTTGTGATTTCTCTTCCAAAAACAAGACCGATAAGATTTATGGTTCTTTGCGAATTGGCAACGGTGAATACCGCAGTCGATGGGACGATGAGTTGTACAAGATATTAATATGACGACACATTGACATAGTTCTGCGAAGTAGGAGACAGCGGCTACGCTGGCTAGTTCATGTAGTCCGAATGGATGAAAACACTCTAGCCCTGAGAGTACCTCCACTCCGTTGGAAAGACCAGGTCGAGAAGGACCTGGCTGCACTTGGTATCTCGAATTGGCGCCAAAATGCGAAAAAAAGAAACGACTGGCGCGCTGTTGTTAACTCGGCTTTAACCTCTTAGCGGTGTCTACGCCAGTAAAAAAGAAATATGATAATAATATATAACTAGAGTACAAACTTGCGGTTCGCTGTCGGATATGGTCAAATTCTTAATTGGTGTAACTTTAGATTATCGGCTATTAGTTTATTAATATTAAATAAATTTGTGGGCTTCCAAATGTCTTTCAATAGTAATTACTCAAAGAGTGGCCTTAGTATCTTTGGCTTCAAGAATCAATAATGCACAGGATGTTCCTTTGAACTTGCTGCGAGTGTGAGAAGACATTTCAACCTTATAGGTATTTAAATTTCTTGGTTATATCTAGCATGAACAATGAGGCTCAAGTATTTCCTCGTTATCGCAAAACTTACCCTACATAATAACACAAGGTTAAGGATAGAAGTGTGCCTACTTTGTTTATAAATAAGTTAAACTTGTTTAATAACTAAATAGCGTCGTTTGTTGTCTAAAAACCATTTGATTAGCACAAAAAGTGATAGTCAGTAGCTTAAATTGTCTTATTAAAACGGAAAACTTTCAAACTCATTCATTATTCATATACACACTTACATTATAAATGGCCTAACAGCGGTAAATTATTAATTATATATTAAAAAAATTGTTACGCATTATTTAAATAGAAAGTATTATTTTTATTTATTCATAACAATTATAAATTTATATACAAGTATGTTAGTAAGCCATTACAAATCGAATGCAATTATCTATAAACAATCTAACTTTATTTACACTTTTATAAATGATTAATTAAAATTAATTCTCTCTAATACTTAAAAAACATTGATTTATTTCTTCCCCGATACGTGTTAGTTATCATTTACATTTTCGGTTAGCAAATTTATTGCTCACGAAACACATAAAATTGCTACAACTTCGGAATTTTAAAATTCCTAAATCTGTGCCTGGAATCCCCGTCGCTACGCTAAGCGCTTATTCAAATAGTTCCGACTGTTTTCTGCTTTAATGGAATTAACGAGGTTATTGTGCGACGGAGTTCCGGTAATATTTAATATTGTTCTCTTGCTATATAAGGCATTTCTATTTTGCATGTCAATTATTTTATAGTATTTTTGTCTAGTCTATTAATATTTTTGAGCGCCTAAAATATAGCAGGCCGTGTTAGCGTTATTACTGCCGCGTTCGATTTGCAATTTCTATGCCTGCTACATTTATGTGACGCTCTCGTGTGGAAACGATTGCGTGAGAGCGACGCACTCCTGAAAAAAAATTTTGGAGAGAGTTAGCGAGCTGAATTTGATATATGAGAGTTTGAAAAGACTTCACTTGAGAGCTAGATATACTTTTATCAGTATTGTCGTGATTTGTGCATTTTTAATGACACAAATTTATCAAAAACGATAACGCAAAAATTCTTGCCATACAAAAAGTAAGTTTAAAATAATACCTTTTTATAGAAGAGGTAATTAGTTGACATTAGTCGCAAGTAAAAATTGTTTGCCATGGAAAAAAGAAGCATTTCCGGAAGCAAACCCATTTCAACCTTATCTAATGGCATATAAATTTAGTATTTAAAGGGCACAAATTTAACTTTTATTACTCACAGTTATGCAAACCATAAAAAATTTGTGTTTTTCGAGAACAAAAGCTGGTTGTGGGTGGCCAGAGAGTTGAAAAGATGATGAAATAAAATAAGAAGAACGACTCTTCCGACCGATTTGAGAGCAATATCTTAAAAACTGTGGGACTGTGGACAGATAGATAGACGGGCATGTTTCTTTTTGTGAGTAACAAACTTCGTGATACGGAAATATGTTCTTCTACGAAATCACAAAGCAATTAAACTGGACACAGAAACTTCAAATTTAATGGATAATGTTTATTATCATTTGAAAGAGCATTCTTTGGCATTTATTTTTTAAAGATTATCTCTTTCCAATGTTGGCCGCAGCTAAGTCTAATGGTCGAAACGTGAAATTATCTGCTCACCGAAGTGTTATCTCAATAAATCCATTGACTGATACAAGGTATGGGAAGTGGGGTCGTCTTGTGTAAACCAAATATTGCCGATATCACGAGCTTCAATTTCAGGTCGACATTGACGGTTATATTCTCACCGGCATTATCTTTGAAAAAATATGGACCGATGATTCCACCGGCCCATAAACTACACCAAACCGTTGTGTTTTCTGGATGAATTGGCAGCTTTTGCAACCATTGAGGTTGCTCTGCGTTCCAAATGCGGCAAATTTGCTTGTTTACATATCAATTGATCCAAAATGGGCTTCTTCTTCAGTGAACAAAATTTAGCTCGAAAACGTAGAATTTTCTTGAAATGTCCTTTGGGAAAGTCGAGCGGCTTGAGTTCTCGCACAAGCTATATTTTGTATACTTTTAGTTTAAGATCTCAAAGTAAATTGAGTCAAGTCGTTCCATACGTCAGTCCGAGTTGCTACGAACGGCGCCGAATCGACTCTCCATGGTCTCTCAGCTATGGCTACTAGATTTTCTTCACTACATGCTGGATG